>NC_048319.1:5480588-5532367 GCF_013100865.1 Trachemys scripta elegans | reverse complement strand
CGCGGCTCGGCTCCTGCCCGTTTCCATGGCGAGCCCGGGGCAGCGAAACAAAGGCGCGGGCGGGGGCGCCCAGGAAAAGGAGCGGGGGGGGGTTGCAATCAGCGCCCCCCCCGATACAGCTTTGCGGGTGGGGAGCTGGTACCTGCCCCCCCTAAGGGGAGGGGCGGCTCAGCCCCCCCAAAGCACCTGCTTGCAGGGCGGGGCCGATCGTGCGCCCCCCCTTCTCCCCACCCCGTGCATCTCGCAGCTGGAGATCAGGGGACTGGCCAGGGGGCGATGGGGGAAGCCATGCCGGGGGGCTTGGCTAGCTGCCTGGCACACATCGGCCTCCCTTCCCTGCACCCACACCGCCTGGTAATCCCAGCCCTGCGGAGATAGATCCAGTCCCACCCACAGCTGGTGGGCCTGGGAAGCAGCGAGCGGATCTGAGTTCCCAGCACACCTCGCCCAGCTGCCAGGACCCACTCCTGGGCCACGGGATCTTGGTCCCTCCGCGGAGCGGGTCAGTGCCCAGGGCCGGCTGGGCGTGGGTGGAGACCTACCACCAAACTCACTTCACATGAGAACCCCTGGATGGCCCTCAGCTGGGATCAGCCCTTGGCCACGGTTGTGTCTTTTGCCCTTTACACAACTAGGATAATCTGGAGAAACCAGACAGGCGAAGCTTTGCCCAGGTGGCCATGCTCACGGGACACCGGCATGCCTGGCCTCGCAGCGTGCGCTTCTCGGATATGGAACACGGTGGGCACCACTAGAGGGTTCACACGCTATTTAAAGGGAGGCTACACCATTCCTATACAGTCACTGACCCCACCTGGCAGGGGCGGCTCTATGTATTTTGCGGCCCCAAGCATGGGAGTCAGGCTGCCTTCGGTGGCATGCCACCGAAGGCAGCCTGACTGCCGCCCTCACGGTGACTGGCAGGCCGCCCCCCCGTTGGCTTGCTGCCCAAGGCACGCACTTGGTGCGCTGGTGCCTGGAGCCGCCCCTGCGACCTGGGCTGGAGCCGAAGGTTTCAGAGCCACTGTCCCCAGCTCTCACGTGGAAACAAGAACCGCGGCACAGCAAGGTCTCTTCATGACCACAGACACCAGCCAGATGGCCATTTCCACGGCAAATCCCAGCGCAGACCCCCACCGAGGAGTCGGCAACTGGAGTGAGCTTGTCCATTCTCAGCCGGCTCCACGTTCACTCAGCCGTCAGCCCATCCTCCGCCCAGCTTCTCTGTCTGCGGCATTTCAGCCCCCCTGCTGTCCCCTCCAGCAAGGCCTGGCAGTGCCATGTTTACTGGGTACCGTTAGTTCCCAGACAGGGCCCCCAGAATCCTTTGCACTGGCTGCTCTGGTGCCCCCTTCAAAGCACCCACTGGTGCAGATGACTGCAGGGTTGCTCAGGGAGCTGCTCATGGCGCATGACACCTGGAGGTAGTGGGGGCACAAGCAGGGTACCTGCTGGGAGCGGCGCAATGGTGGGCCAAATCCTGTTCTTGCCCCAATCCACCCACAGCTGCCCCGCCCCCCCACCCTGGGGACCCTCCCCACAAATCAGCAGTACCCAGCAAGGAAAATGCCAGGTCTGGATCTGAGCCCCTCCTCACACCACTCCAGGCTCTGACCTGGCAGGCCCCAAACTGGGACTCCCTCCTGGCATCTGGCCCTGGTACCTGCCTGACCATCCCGGAGGAGAGCGCTGAATGAGGAGACCCCTTCGCAGGCAGCGCCGCGGCCCTGAGGGAGGGGTGGGAACTTCAGCAGCGTGACTGGCATCGCAAAATCCTCTGGCCCGGTTACCTAGCAACACGGAGGCTGCCTGAGCCTGTGTCTGGGGATGCTCGCATCCTAGCTCCCTCGCTGGGCGGGGCAAGACGGCAGCTTCCCTAGGGTCTGTTCAGCCTGGCAGAGAGAGACGGTGGGGCAGACACGCCTCCATCCCAGCCCCTCTTCCTCACTGTAGCTCAGCGGGGCCTCCACGGCAGGACCAGCCTGGGGGACGGGCAGCTAGGAAGGGACCGGAGCTGGGATCTGGATCCAGACCCAGAACATCACGAAGTTCAGCGGCGCGGGGGGGGGGGGTGTTTTAAGGCCTGGTGCTGACTCTGTTCTCGCTAAAATCTCAGGCCCCATATTCTGACCTTCCCTTGCCAGGACTGAGCTGCGGAAGAACTAGGTTATGGGAACTCTGCCTAGGATCAGCGCCCGCCCACGGGGATCTGTGTGCTGGTGCCGAACCCAGCTCTGCCTTCCTGAGACCAAAGGCAGGATTGCTCCCTCTTTTTTAGTAACACTTTGCCGTTCTAGAGCGTCTTTCATCCAAGGATCTCAAAGAGCTTTATAAATATTGGCTTTCTAGGCCTTGTGAGCCTCCCATGTGGTGGGTTGGTATTATCAGCCTTATTTTATAGATGGGGAAACCGAGGCACAGCAATGAAGTGATCCACACAGTGAGTCAGTGATGGCATAGAATCCAGGAGTCCTGTTGCCCAGTTTCCTAGCCCAACCAGCCGATCAACGTCTCCTCCCACAGCTGGGAATAGAACCAAGGTATCATGAATCCCAATCCCCTCTCTAAGTACTGGGGACCGAGACCTGGAAACCCCATAACCCTGAGGTTCGTAAAGTTCCCATCCCAGCCTGGAATGGGGAGATCTCAGCTCTGAGACCCTGCTCGAGGGCAGCCCCAGGTGGGAATGCGGTAATCAGCGGGAACAGCCCAGCATTCATATCTCAGGAAAGCCGATTTGCCCTGGCTAGCAGCTGCCTCCCCTGGGCCCTGGCCTTTCACCGCCAGCAGCTGTGTGTGATTTGAACACTGCACCCCTCTTGCTTTCCTTGCTGATCTGATGGGCTTAGTGCCTAACCTCCCTCCTTCCATTGCTGCAGGCTCTTTGCCTGTCATGTAACCAAGCTGCAAATCTCCCCTGCTCCCCCTGGTGCAATTACTCTCACTCTGCTCAGGCTGTGCCTAGCTTCCCGGATTCCCTTCCTTATCTGCCAGCAGTTGCACTGGGGAAGCACTGACAGGCCCGTAGGCATTTATCCAGGCAAAACATCTCAGCTGGAACCCAGGAAAAGGGTCTGAACAAAAGGATCCTGCCAAGTGAGCCTAAGATTCACTCTACCCCGCTCCGCCAGCCCGTGGCTGGATGCTGTTTGGATGGAGCTCAGTTTAGGCCCCGGGGTGGGTTTCAGAACCTAGACTCCAACCCAAGCCACTTGGGTTAGGACCTCATCAGCTATCTTCGTTCCATTTCTGGCCCCATTTTTTTTAAAATCCCAAATCACTGAAATCCCATTAGATTCCTGTTAGAACCCATTTCATGTAAACCTCATTAGCATTATTGACAGAAATCAGCCATTCTCACAAGCCATGGCTGAACCAGGAAAGTACAGCCTTCCTCCCAGCTTTGTCTCCAACCCAGAGGCAGGATTCATAAGAACGGCCATAGTGGGTCAGTCCAAAGGTCCATCTAGCCCAGTGTCCTGTCTTCCTACAGTGGCCAGTGCCAGGTGCCCCAGAGGGAATGAATAGAACAGGTGATCATCAAGTGATCCACCCCTGTTGCCCATTCCCAAGTTCTGGCAAAAGGGATTCTGGATTCAAAAGGGATCAGGCTTGAGGTGGTGGATTCCCTGCCTCTAGCCCTGTGGAATGTCTCTGAGCCTTTCCAACCCTCCAGCTGCACATCAACTCCTCCGTTATCAGATGTCCTTGGATCAGCCCCCCACATACTGCCAAGAACAGATGGAGACGGAGGTGGCTATGGTTTGGGTATGTCGCTGTTTGAGCTGCAAGTGGATGAGAAAAGCTCACTGCCTTGGAGTTCTGTATTATAGATTTAAAAAAAAAATTGTCTCTTTACACCCCGGCATGTCACTACCTGCTGTGAGGCAGGGCCGGCTCTAGCGTTTTTGCCGCCCCAAGCACGCACACACACACGCGCACACACACACGCATGCACACACACACACACACACACACAAAAAGCCACGATCGTGATCGCAGCAGCTCTACCGCCGCTTCATTCTACGGCGGCGAGTCCTTCGCTCCGAGAGGGAATGTCGGCCCCGCTGCCGAATTGCCGCCGAACGGCCGGACATGCTGCCCCCCCCCCCCATTCATTGGCCGCCCCTGGCACCTGCTTACTATGCTGGTGCCTGGAGCCAGCCCTGCTGTGAGGATACCTCGCTCCAAAATCTGAGTGTGTCCCATCTGTCGGTGCCCCAGCATGGAGTTAAGGGGGCATTGCCCTGTTCTTCAGCCCCTTCCTATTCTAATGTGCTTTCTGAGCTAGTCACTGGTGCTCCCACAGTGCTGCTTAGAAAGAATAAAGTCCCCACAACCCTAGACAACCGGTGCTCTCTCCTGCCATTGCGTGGTAGCGGAAGGTTCCCTGTAGAGCTGGTTGGAAATTGGGGTGTTTTTTCACAACAAATGTGGTGGTTTTGGCAAAAAATAAAAAAACCTCTTAAGTATTTTGTTTCTGCAATGCCCCCATGGTGCCTTATGGGAGTTGTAGTTCAGGTCCCTCATGCTCCCAGTCTCCTCTATAGGCCAGCCTCCTGATCCAGACTTCATCTCCCATGATGCACCATGGCCTCTTCTCGTGGAAGCAGTGCATCGTGGGAGATGAAGTTCAGCTGGGCCGGCTTGCTGTGTTTCCAGCTGCTTGTGGCCTCTCCGCTCTGTAGGCACTGACTGGATCAATGACAGACACACAGCATCTCTCCCCCGCCCCGCCCCCCAATGCACACACCAAGCATACACACACGCAGCTTGATACTATGGGAGGAGAAAGGAGTCTGTGAGCTCAGCCACTCTGCTCTGCTGACGGTCTCCTGCCCTTGTTGGAGGCCGCTCTGCTCCATTGCTTCTGCTGACAATTGCAGCAGAACAGATGTGGCCCTGCCTGTGCCTGATGCCCATGCCCCGACCAGCGCTCCTCCTCGCTGCCTTGCCCCTGCTCTCCTGAGCGAGGGTGCCGCTGGCAGGAGATGTCTCGCCTTCCGGATGGTAATTCCCTGGGAAATATGGTTCGTCACCTATGATAAGGCCAAGCAGTGAGACTCCCAACAGTACCACCCCAGAAACACGGTGACGACCCCTTCGTCCCATCACCACTGTGGGTACTTGGGGTTTGGGGGTGGGAGGGAACCAGTTGTGCTAAAAGTGCCATAAAAGGAACCAGGAACCTCAGAGGATGCTCCAGGCCCAGTCCACTGGGGTGAGCTCTGTGGGAAGTAAGAGGTGACCCCAGCCATTTCTCCACCTGTGCCCGGTTCTCCCTTCATTGGTGCAGACACCTCCCCCTGTCAGCCTCGTGGCTGGGGATGCAGCTGCAGATCCCCTGGATATTCCGGGCCCTGAGTGACTAAGGAAGAGAAGAGAATTTGGGCTCCCTGTTTTTCAGCCCTGGGGTCCCCAGTCCTGGGCCTGATTCTCCTTTACGCTGGTCAAACTCCATCAGGTTAAAGGGACTGACTCCTGCGTTACACTGCTGGGAATGAAAGGAGATCCAGGCCCTGGCATGTGCAGCGACAGCACTCGAGCCTCACAGTCATCGGCTCTGGGCATTCCCCTAAGCGGCCCACGAAGGTCCCCCGCTGCCTGCACTCCGGGGGTACAGTTTGTTTGCCTCCCCATCCTGTAACCATGCCCTTCCTGCACATAAGTGCTCATGCACTAAGCACGCACACCCATATGCTCTGCACAAACGCCCACACGGCTTGCACGCAACCTGAATGCTTCTGTACACACAGAGGGGCAAAACAATCCTGGGTGTAACTCCACAATGTCACTAGAGTTAGTCTCAGGCTGAATTTGGCCCACATGCTGGTATTTTGCGTCACACTTTCTCTGCCATGTACACACACTCTCTCCTTTCACACACACACACACACACACACACACACAGTCTCAGGCGTGTCTGAGCTGTGCACAGTGCAAGAAGGGAGCAGGAGATAAAAGTGTGAACCTGACAACAACAGGTGTAAATCTAGCAACCAGACTATAAATACCAAAGAATATTCAGGGAGAAAGCCCATGCTAGCAGCTAAAGGTTCTTCTCAGATTTTGTTCAGCATTAGCTGAGGACTGACAACTCAGTACTTTAGTGCGCAGCAGAATTAGCCCCAGCTCGGAGACGGGCCTCTCTGTACCATAGGGGAGTTATTTACAGCATCTGACGGTTTCTAACAGTCCCTGTGGAGTCCAGGAACTGAATCTAGAGGGGGAAAGACATGCAGCCAGTATCTGAGACCCACACATGGCGGGGGGAACACCACCAAATCCAGCCAGCCCTGGACAGCTGTAGTGTTTAGTAAAGATGCCACCAGGAGAGCTTCTCCCAACAGAATAACTGTTAATAGGGGCAATGGAAATGGGGGGGGGGCAAGTGCTCAGCCATGGAAATACTGTAGGAGTTGGTTCTGCCTCTGCACCTTGTTCCACTGCCCTTGCTGGGAACCAATCATAGAATCATCAGGGTTGGAAGGGACCTCAGGAGGTTATCTAGTCCAACCCCCTGCTCAAAGCAAGACCAATCCCTAACTAAATCCCCAAATGGCCCCCTCAAGGATTGAACTCACAACCCGGGCTTTAGCAAGCCACTGCTCAAACCACTGAGCTATCCCTCCCCCTGTAAACGATGTGCACGCACTGGGGGAGCAGTGGAGGTGAAAGTGGGACATAGAGGGGTGAGATTGGCTGCTGCAACACCCAGGATTAGGCTGGGGAGCAGGTAGGAACCGGGGTGGTCAGGCCAGATCCTGGAAAAGCTACCCCCGGCGGCTGGCAAGGGAGCCACAAGCTACTGGCCTCCCCCGCACCCCTTCTCCACCTGGAGTCAGCTCCCTGTCCCTCACCCGTCTCAGCAGCTCCCCCTGCAGAGCACCCCCCTTATATCCCTTCGCCCCCCATTCAAAGTGAGCTTCCCCCCGCCTCTGATTGTTGAGCAACTTTTAAGCGTGAGCCGTTGACTTGAGTGATGCAATAAGAACTTCTGCCAAAGCAGAGCGTTTTGTTGCTGTAACTGACAGAGTGGGATGTGACGCACTCTGTAATCAGAACATTGGCGGGCTGGGCCGCGCTACAGCCTTGCAGTGGGTTGGAGCCTGACCTGGCTCTGTTTGGATTTCGTGTGTTGGAAAACTAGAATTTAGTTTGTTTCATGGGGGGGGGTGAATGGGATGGGAGAGGAGTCCTGACTCTTCTGCCTTGGGATATATTATTGTTATTCTTTGGCTTCCCATAGCACCCGTGAGCCCCAGTCGTGGACCATGGCCCCACTGCGCTAGGCGCTGTACAGACCCAGAACTACAGCTGCTGCTAGACCATGTGTGAGCGAGTTCGGTAGGAAAGATCACGCTTCTCGTCAAATGTTTCAGACATTTAAGACTTAGGCACGCGGGAGCCAAGTTAAACAAACAGGCGGGACTGGGACTCAGGGGGCCTGGTTTTGTTCCTGGTTCTGCCACTCCCTGACCTTGGGCAAGTGACCGCCCTGCTCCGTGCCTCAGTTTCCCCATCTTTTAAACGGGGATAATGATACTGGCCTCCTTTGTAAAGTGCTTTGAGCTCTACAGGTGAGAAGAGATAGGATTAATTACTATTATTATTAAGCTCGTTCCCTTGATTCAGCATTGGCATCACAGCCTTCACCCAAGTAAACCAGGCAAACCAGAGCAGCTTTCTGTATGCAGGGAAGGTTTCTAAAGAACACTGCTGTCACCTCCACTCATGTGAGGAACAAACCCGGCACTCCACCCTCCGCTTTGTTTATCGAGGCGTGGGGGTTTGACATGAGTCATGTTAGCTGAGTGAATTCCCAGGACTGGAATAGCAGGATGGGGCTGCGGGTCAGGACGGAGGGGCATTGGCAGAGCGGTGCGTGGGGAGCCCAGGGCTGGGATGGCAAACAGACAGGCCTAGATCCTCAAAGCTAATCCGAGCCCCAGTCTCTCTCTCACCCCCCGTCTTTTGGCCAAGTTGAGTTGTACACAACCCAAAGGAGGTGGGTAAAGGCGGCTTTAAGCCAGCTTTGAACTCCCTGATCTGGGGCCTGTCTAATTGCCAGCATATATTAAAACAAGTTCAGACCTGCGCCAATTTACATACATAACCTCAAGGGGCTGTTCTGGTAGCGTAGGGATTGCCCCTGCCATGTCCCGTCTCCTGGGAACTCCCCCTATGCTGGGGGGGGGGAGCTGCAAGGGAGAATACTGTATGGGGGCTCTGCACCCCAGAAGCACTCTCATGGCGAGGGGGAATCCTCAGGAGGCCAGATCCCATAGCTTCACAGCTACGTTATACTACCAGGATCTGGCTTATCACCTTTACAGGAACAACAGTGCACAGAGCAGGCGTGACCCTAAACTCGCACTGACACTGACTTCAGCAGATTTCCTCCGGTATTACACAACCATCAATGAGCAAAGGGCCAGGTTCCCTTGGTATTCAGCCTTGTGGCGCAATAGAACCACTATCCCACAGATCCACATCAGAGCCGGCGAGAGGCTTTTATTCAAATCCCGTAGCTCTCTTTCATCCTCCCTCTCTGGAAGTGAAACTTACCGGACGTCCCCCTCACCTTCCCACGTGCACTGTATTTTAACGAGACGGCCAACGCGGGTGGCGGCTGCGGAAGGAGGAGAGGAAATGTGACACATTTCCTAATGAATCCCTATGTCAAAAACTTGCACTGAATTCCCCTCATGAAATCTACAAAGGCCTCTCACCGGGTGAAGTGCTAGTGGGACCAGCAGACTCAGGTTGGTCTCCAAGGCTTTAAATAGTCTCATTTGAGGAACAACATCTGTCCTTGGCCTAAATTGGCAATCCAGGAGCTCCTGACCTCAGTATAAAGGCTCTGATGTCTTATTTAAACAGATTTCTGAGACTCTGGCTGGAGGGAGGTTGTCTGACATTGATCCGAGATCAGAACCACGTCTGGTACGGTATCTAGATACCAAGGAGGTGGACAGTTTACAAGTATCTGCCAAACTCTTCATAGAAGGCAGATGGACGGGGAGATAGGGTGCTGGACTGCAAGTCAGGAGTCCTGGGTTCTCTTCCTGTCTCTGCCTGTCACTTGCTGTGCGACGTTGGGCAAGGTACTTCATTCGCCTCTCCCTGCCTCAGTTTCCCTCTCTATAAAAAAGGCAATAACAACACTCACCCTCCTCTGCGGAGTACTTTGAAACCCTGACATGAAAGGCGCTCGAGAAGTGTAATACAGTAACGAGAGCGTCTCACATCCAAGGGTGAAGCAGGTTTCACTGGTCTGCTCTCAGGCGAGGCCAGGCTGAGACGGAGCCCATCCAGCTCCGGTATTTGGGTTGCAAGCGCTTCCCGTTCGTTTACAAACAACTGTTTCTACTCGATTGTGTTTGAATTAATTTTCTTGTCACTGAAACCTGGTGGTTTCTCTCTCTCCAAGCTCATCTGGGCAAAGTCTAAAGCGTGGGGCTGTTGGCCTCTTTGCCAGGAAACTGGCGCAACCCCTGGAATTTCAGAACTGCGTCCGAGTCTCCAGCCATCCCTCCCCCCAGGATAAAGGGGAGGAAAACACAGCAGGGATGAGCAGAATGTGCCCCCCTTTGGGGAGGGACTCTGCGCCCCTTCTGAAGCATTAGTCAAACCTGGTTTTTGGGGACCCAAGCCTGGCATGGAAACCGAGGCGTTAGCCCCACCTAGTGGCATAGATGAGAATGGCGGGAGAATAAGACCCCCATAGCCCAGGCTCATTTCTTTACCATGCTCTTTGCTCCTCCGCCTGCTCTCTTCCGTGCTTCAGGTGGATCTCGTGGGCTTGCCATGTACCATGGATCCCTGCCTTCTCGATAAACGTAGGCCCCTGGGCACAGCACAGCAACCAGCCTGGAGAGAGGAGGAGAGAACACTCACCAGGCGAAGAGACATTCGTTACATTGCTCAATGCACCACTGGAAGGTGCTCCGATACTACGGTCATGGGCATGGTATAAAAACCTACAGAACAGACTAGGCTCCCTCCCTTTCCCCTCTCTCTAGAGCAGTGGTTCTCAACCAGGGGTCTGGGGCCCCCTGGGGGGCCGTGAGCAGGTTTCAGGGGGGCTGCCAAGCAGGGCCAGCTTTAGACTCGCTGGGGCCCAGGGTAGAGAGCTGAAGCCCAGGGCTCTGAGCTCCACCAGCCAGGGCTGAAGTCAAAGCCTGAGCAATGTAGCGTCACGGGGGGGGGCCTTTGGCATGGGGCACCAGACAATTGCCCTGTTTGCTACCCCCTAACTCTGGCCCTGGCTTTTGAATGCAGAAAACCAGATGTTGTGGCACAGGTGGGCCGTGGAGTTTTTACAGCATGTTGGTGAGCGGGGAGGGGGGCTCAGAAAGAAAAAGGTTGAGAACCCCTGCTCAGGAGTGCTTCCCTGGCCCTCACAACATCCCTGTGAGGTAGAGCAGGGCTAGTCTCCCTAGGTTTATATTTGGGGAACGGTGGCAGAGAAAGACTAAGTGACTTGCCCAAGGTCACCTAGGAGTCTGAGGACAGAGCGGGGACTTGACCCTGGGTCTCTCCAGTCCCAGATGAGCCCCCTACCCACTGGGGTGGGCTGACCAGTGCTACACCACTTTGCTCTCCTTGGCTGACTTGGGTCATTGTGGTTCCACTTCATCTGAACTCTCTGACCCATGCAGCTGCCGAGGGGCTGAGGTCTGCACCAGCGGAGGCCTCTGGAGCAAGGAGCGCTGGACCCCGAACTTGGATGAACTGATAACGGAGGCTGCGCCACACCTCTCTGCAGCCTGCGTGGCAAACATGGACTCACTCAGCTGATCACTCCAGCAGGCAGGGGCTCGGCCTTCCACTCTCTGGCTTAGCGCCTCTGCATTTTCCTCGCAGGATATTTCATTCTTTGTTATCTCTGCCAGACACATCAGATTCCTCTCGGCTGGCCGGTCTTCTGCAGCCAGACGCGCCGGTATAGCCAGGGTCACTTGCCTTGTGATAAAAAGCATCTGGTCCAAGGTCCTTTCGGGTGCTGTTGTCCGGCTTCCAAGGAAACTGGAGCTCCATTAGAACAACCTCTGATGCCTCTCTGTTGACAGCACCTACTGCCCCGGGCTGGGATCCTTTACATTGCTCCGTTTGCGTCTAAATCTATTGCTCCAGGGGCAGTTTTATCTTCAGATTTTAATTTTAGAGTTGAGTACCCCAAGTCATGAGAGTTGGTGTCCCACTCACAACCGGACTCGGCCCTGGGGAATACTGACAGGGGCGACCATGAGGGACACGTAAAGGCCAGATTTACCAAGGTATTTAGGTGCCTAGTGGGGTTTACAGCAGCGCAGGTGCCTAACTCCCATTGGAAGTTACTAGAGCCCAGATTGTCAACGGTATTTAGGTGATAACTTCCATTGAAATCAATGGGCGCCAGGGGCCCAAACACCTGTGAGGATGCGGGCCTAGGCTCCTAGCTTCATTGTAGGCTCCTAAACCCCTTTGGGAATCTGGCCCTAAATCATGATCTTCTCCAAAACACAATGTCATAAGAACAGCCTTACTGGGTCAGACCAAAGGTCCATCCAGCCCTGTATCCTATCTGCCGACAGTGGCCAATGCCAGGTGCCCCAGAGGGAATGAACCAAACAGGTAATGATCAAGTGATCTCTCTCCTGCCATCCATCTCCACCCTCCGACAAACAGAGGCTAGGGACACCATTCCTGACCCATCCTGGCTAATAGCCATTAATGGACTTAACCTCCATGAATTTATCCAGTTCTCTTTTAAACACTGTTATAGTCCTGGTCTTCACAACCTCCTCAGGCAAGGAGTTCCACAGGTTGACTGTGCGCTGTGTGAAGAACTTCCTTTTATTTGTTTTAAACATTCTGAACACACACCCACACTTTCTCCCTTTCACTCACACCAGCCCTTTACCTTTCTTTCTGACCAGTTACATTCCAGATTTACCAGTGTCACTTGGCCACCTTTGCTTTTACCCTAATAGCCACAGGGTGGCTTCCCTGAGATCTCAGACGATGCCTCCCCGAAACCCCCTTCCCTTGGCCAAAGTTCTGTCTCACGGCCTTGCCCCAGGTCTAGGGCTAGCAGAGGGCTGCCATAACCCCACCACTGAATTTAACAGGGGCAAAAAAAGGTGCTGGCTTGCAGCCCTGGAGACCAAAGTCCTGGCTTCCTCCCCAGCACAGGTGCGCAGAGAGAGGAATCAGGTTGCAGCGGTTCCTCCAGTGACTTGGCCTATCCTGGAGGGAGATTTGCTAAGGAGGAAGTTCACTCAAGGGCCCATTCAGTTTTGCGGGCAGGGAAGGGGATTTTTCCATTGTTTGTTCTTCAGACATGAGCAGTTGGGGAATGAACTCTGCCTGCCCTTTTGTGTTTGAAGAGCAAACAAACAATGCAGAAATCCCCTTCCAGGGAGGCCAGGTTCAGCAGCTGGGCTGGGCTGCTTCCTCCCTGGGCTGTTTGTGTTGAGAAATCATGAGCTAGCCCCTGGCACTGCTACAACCAAAAGGCCATTCCAGGCTGAGCGCTCGACAGCTGTTGCAAATTTCCTCCTAACTCTCGCTTTCCTGGAAATCTCCTTTTTTTCCCCTTCATCCCCCACCCCCAAAGCTCTGTTATAAAAGGGAGGTCTCCGCTTTCACTCCCAGCAGAGCCGCCACCACCAAGACAAGACACGGCCCCGGACTTCGAGACCGATCCACCCGCGTCTCTGCAGCCAGCATGGGTCACCTTTCGCCCTTCCTAGCTCTGGTTGTTTTGCTGGGCATCTCGGTGTGTGGTGAGTGCATCCGCTCTCTGACCCTTCCCATACGCCGTTCTCTTTTCGGACTCATCCGGCCATGGCAGAGAGTGACGCGGGACTGCATGGGAGGGGCTCAGGTGGGCACCGCAGGGCATGCCTAACTAAGAACTGACACAATAAGTGAAGCAGTTGGGTATCTGAGCCGGAGTAATGTGCGTCCTTGCTACATAAAGGGGCAACAATTTAACTTTATAGCCTCAGCATCAGGCCTAGGGGAACCTAGGACATTTCACCGCTTTCTCCAGCCCCTTCCAGCTGAGGATCTCAAAGCACTTTACCAACCCTCTATCTAATCTTATCTATAGACAATACAGCTCCACAACCCCCCCTCGTGACAGGGAAACCGAGGCACAGAGGTGGAATGCTTTGGCCTAGCTCACACTGTGAATCCAGGTCAGAATCTGGCCTAGAACCCTGTCTCAAACCTATAGACAATGCAGCTTCATCAGGCTCTGTCTCCCAAACGCCTAAACCCATAAACTAGGGTGGGCTTCTCAGGACACAACTCCCAGAGGCCACCAGCTGCAGGTATTTTTTGCAGACCAAAAGGAATCACCTGAGCTCTTGCATTGCACAAGCCAGAGATACTCAGCCAGGGAGTCCTGCACTGAGCAGAGGCTGGAGAGGGGAGGCAGTTTGAGACAATGCGGGTAAACTGAGGGAGGCATAGAACAAAACATATTTCTGCTGGTGCAAAACTGTGAGGGGGGGCGGAGTGAAAGGCAGGTTAAATACCCTGCCCATCTGGGGAGACATGGGGGTGGTGGAGCTGATAACAGAAAAGTTTGGGTGTGGAATCCGCTCGCTTGCCCTGATTTTTTTTGCTGCAATAGAATCTGATTCCCTGGAAACCAAAAAGCATCTTGGGGTCTAGATAGGACGAGGCTAATAATAACAATCCAGAGTGCATTTTCATCTGTGTCTCTCCAAGCGTTTTCCAAAGGAAGGGTCATGACCACCATTTTACATATGGGGAAACTGAGGCCCAGAGACACGAAGTGACTAGTCCACGGTCACCCAGCAGACCAGTGGCAGAGCTCACCTCTCCTGAGTCCCAGCCCATTGCACTAGCCACTAGGCAACACAGCCTCCCCTTGGGTTAGGATACCATGGTGACGGTTGCTGGATGGATCTACAGCTGAGGTTTCCTCCCTACCAGGGACGGAGATGGGGTGGGGGCTGGGGACACTGTTCATCTTCTTCTAGGTCGCTGAGCTGGGATCATGTACTAGAATCGGGGCGGATCTTTCCCATGCAGGTACTGGCCATTGGTGAATATTGACTAAGGCCTCCTGCTATTCTCCCAAGCATGCAGTCGATCCACCGCTGCAGAACATTCGGAAAAATCTTCATCCGAAACACCTGGAAGCATCTCACGTTTCGTACGTGGGGCTTTCTTTTTAGTTTCTTCTTCTTCAAGTTGCTGAAGGGAAGAGAGATTTTCAAAGGTCCAGGGAAAAAAAATCTGATTGTCCAACCAGCCAGCAGAGCTCTGCAGACACAATCCAATCGGCTGCACCGTGAGCCTGGGCAAAACTATTTTTGACCATTATTTGCACAGGTAGTCTGATTGGTTAACACCTGCTCTGCCCCGCGTTTGTTTTTAAAAAGCCAGGGGGGAAGGTGATAGAAACCGGCTGATTCATCCTGGACCGATTTCAGGCCATCGCAAGAGAGACTCGTATGTGCCGATACAGATGCGTTACAACCGAGCACTTGCTGAAGGTCCAACTTGCCAGCCCCGCCGTTCCCCCCTTGTGCTTGAAGCCAAACGCGCCCTTGTAACTGAATCAGGCAGAGGAGGGTCTCAAACCTGTCTGTCTTACACCCCAGGGGAGCGCCCCAACCAGCTGGCTGCTCTCGGGTGGGCCTCTAAAGGTCTCGCTGGAGAACACAAACAAACTGTCCACGAAACAGAATTCTGATACGTCCCTTAGCTAGATGCCCTGCTCTGGATGTGGTCACCGTTAACGCTAAGGGGAGACGCTCCCATGGAAAGGAAGGCTGGGCAGAGCAGGTTCAGTGGCTAACGTTCTGTTTCTCCTCCCATCAGGGGGTCGCCCCAGGGGCCGTATTCTCGGGGGCTACGAAGCTCATCCCCACCTGAAACCCTACATGGCTTCCCTGCAGGTGGATGGGAAGCATGTGTGCGGCGGGTTCCTGATCGCCGAGCAGTGGGTGCTGAGCGCGGCTCACTGCCTGGAAGACAAGTGAGTACCGGCCTTCGCGTCTGATGGGGCGGGAGCGCGCTGCGGGAGAGAAAGGGGGCGTGGAGGTGGGGCCAGCTGGTTCTAATACAGACCCCAGTAGTTGTTTCAGGGTCGTTTGAGGGTCACTATGAAGGGAAAGCCCAGGGCCCAACAAGTACTGAGGCTGGATTCCCCTGTCACCCAAAGAACACATGTTCCTTCCTAGCCGGGGCTGGGTTGACTCTCCATGGCTAGGGAAAGGCCGAGGTTGACTACTGGTGATCGCTGTACATTGGGGTGAACTGTACAGCCGGGAGGGACCAGGACGCTCTCGCAGCTCAGTGTGGTGGGTGAGCAGAGCGCCTCACGCTACCGTCTCCATCTCGACTGCAGGCAAGGCAAGCCGTTCCAGGTCCTCCTGGGAGCCCACTCTCTCTCGCAGCCAGAACCGCACAAGCGCCTTTATGAGGTGCGCGCGGAGATCGGCCACCCTGGCAGCAGCACGGAGACCTACGACGACGACCTCCTTCTCCTCCAGGTGAGCACGACCCACAGCGGCACCATCCCCCGCTGCAGGCACGGTGCCTCCCAGACCCCACTGGAGTCAATGGGGGGGGGGAAACTCCCACTGACTCCCGTGGGCTTCGGGCCAGGCCCAGCTCCTCACAGGCACCGAACTCCTGTTGATTTCACAGCTGAGTCTTGCTTGACTGGACTGAGATCCAACAGGCCTGATACCCCACAGACATCTCTGGCTGGGGTCACCCCTGATTCACCCCACTGCAAGGGAGAGGAGGATGAAGCCCAAGGCACTGGCAAGGATAGGGCCCGTTCTATCCACCAGCTGAGGGAGAACCCTCCCCACACGGCTGCAGCAGGGACTTCAGTCACATTGGCACTGACTCCGTGGGTGCTCTGGGGCTGGAGCCCCCACAGGGGAAAAAAACAGTGGGTGCTCAGCACCCATCAGCCACCCTCTGATCTGCTGGTAGGCGCTGGAGGGAGGGGGTGGAGTGGGGGCAGGAAGAGGCGGAGTGAGGGTGGGGTCTTGGGGGGCAGAGTGGGGGCAGGGCCTCAGGGCACAGTGGGGGTGGAGCACCCACCTTGAAAAATGAAAGTCGGCGCCTGTGTCCTGTCACCATTAGTTGGGGTATTTCCCAGGTGATCGTCACGTACCCTGTGCTAACGCAGCGCAGCTCTGTCCCCCTCTAGTGGCCACACCCGGTACAGGTTTGAGTCCCCTCCTGGTCCTTTTAGCTCAAGCTGTAGAGAGACTCCAGCTGGAAGATCCAGAGGTCCCAGGTTTTATCCCCGCAGAGCGCCCAGCCAGGGTCAGCGTTACAGCTACAGAGTCTGTCTCTCTCACCCCGACTGACCCTTGCCTCTTTGCCTCCCAATCAGCTAGAGGAGAAAGCGCTCCTCAACGAGCATGTGAAGATCCTGCCCTTCCAGAGGCAAGACAGGGATGTCCCTGCCGACACCATGTGCGAGGTGGCCGGCTGGGGTGAAATGAGCCACACTGGGAAACTGCCTGACAAACTGCAGCAGGTGGCGCGTCCGGTGATCAGCCGGGAGATCTGCAACCGCAGGATCCACCACGACAACACCATCACAGAGAAGATGATGTGCACCGACTCCAGGAAGAAGGACACCTGCCCGGTATCTATCTCTGGGAGAAATCCCTCAGCTCATTTCTCTTGCCTGGGGGGTCAGAGCTGCGTCTACGCGCTTGGGTGTATCAGTGCGAACAGGTGTATGCGTGGGTGTCTGTGCAGGTGTGTGTGTGTATGATTATTCTGGTAGCCTACCTATCCTCCTGCTCCCGGGGGTAAAAACAGAAGCTCGTAACTTCTGGAGTCCTGGGTCCTTTGCTCTCTCCCTGCAGAGCTCTGGGGCATCATTTTCCTCTTAGGCTGGAGTCAGGCCTGATTTTCACCTGTGTAAGAGAGCAGAATCAGGCCCTGAGTGTCACCCCCTTGCTGTTGGAAAGAGAGAAGCAGCAAAGTCCTAGTTTGTATGGAGCACATGTACAATCCCATAGATCTCAGAGTGCTCCCCGGAGGTGGGTCTCTCTTATTAGCCCCATTTTACAGATGAGGAACCTGAGGCACAGATACTTACCACTGGTCACACTGCAAATAAGTGGCCGGATCACCACTGAAGTAAATGGGACCAGGATTTCTCCCTAGATCTCCTGGCTGTTACACCCGAATCCACTTCACCAAACGGCCTCGCCTGGATACACGAATAAGGGGAATAACTAAAAGCCTAGATCCTTCCCCCTGCTTTTAGGGCTTGTCCACACAAAGAGCTATTACAGAGTAAACTATTTCTGATAACTCCATGTGTGGACACTCTTATTCTGAATTAGCTTAGTCCAGTGGATTAAACTACTGCACCAGTGAATTAAGGTGATTCTGAACGAGGCACTCTCATTCCAGAATAAGCGCATCCACCCATGGAGTTAATCTGCTTTAAACTCACACCCTGGATTCATTTTCACATGTAGCCAAACCCTTAGAGTCAGGTTCTGGCCCATCTCACCAATGACACCCGTGCAAGACGGGCGTTGACTGCGCCCGCCCTCACTCCAGAGCATTTGCCACAGGTGGAATTGGCAGCACAAGTTGTAGCATCTTGACCTAGCTGCCCCGCCGCCCCCATGAACATGTTGCAAAGCTGAATACAAGATAATTATCAGCATGTGAGCAAACACGCAGGGGTGCTTAATAAAACTTTGAGCTTATCTTCCAGGAAGCCACCCGGCAGGCAGCTGCGGTGCAAGTTACACAGCCCTTGCTACCTTGGAGCGGGGAGTTTGGTTATTTTTTAACCCCACATAACTTGTTTTCTGTTCAAAATGAATCGAACCATTCGGCGAGGTGGAAGGGTGGGGAGGAAGTAACCGTGATTAGATCCAAGCGCTGTGTTATGGCTCGAGAGACCACACGGCCTAGTGGATAGGGAATGGAACTGGGAACCGAAAAACCTAGTTAGGTACAAAGGACTTGCCAGGTCCATCTAGCCCAGTAGATAACAGGAACCAGAACCAGTTGCTTCGGGGGAACATGCAAAAATTCCACCACCGGTGGTGGTGGGCTTGCCTGTTCCCCCTTCCCCCCGCATTCAGTCTCATCCTGATCTGATAGGTAGGGATTAGTTCAAGCCCTGAAGCCTGAGGTTTAACATTATTAATGATGACCTATTAAATTGGGATATTCCTGATATCCCTATAAATGTCCCATCTCCTTTCGGGATCTATTCCTGCCTCTGCCGTGTGTGCCTGGGCCGATCGCTCTGCTCTTCTGTGCCTCCAGTTCCCCTCCTGTCCCTTGTTTATTTAGCCTGTGGGTTCCTCGGGACGGGGTGTGTCATGCTTCGGGTCTGTGCAGCACCTGGCACAATAGGGCCTTGATCTCAGCTGGAGCCTCTTTTATCAAATATTGCATTATTTGATGCAATACAAATAACGGGGAGACACAGGGCAAGCTTCCCCCCACCATCTTGGACAAGGGGGGAAGGGTGTATGTAACAGACGCCCTTCTAGCCTGGGAAGGGTGGTGATGGGTAGCCATGCCCAGCGTGGGGCTGGTGGGCGAGGAAGGCTGGCAGACAGCCTGGCTCCCAGGACTAGGGAGTTGGCCCAGAAGGGGCGGGAAGAGGCACAGTGCCAAGAGACTGATCCTGTGACTTGATTCTCCAGGGGGATTCCGGCGGGCCGCTCGTTTGCAATGGGATCGCCGAAGGGGTGGTGGCTGCCGGCTCTCGGGTCTGTGGGAACCACAAGAAGCCCGGAATCTACACCCGGATCCCCCCTTACGTCGACTGGATCGAGAGAGTCATGGCTTCAGCTAACTGAAGGCGGACGGGTCGGCCCTGGATTGGAAGGGACCCGCAGGGGCACACAGCAGACTGCACGCTATTTCCCACGGGCAGGGCTAGCGGCTAGCATGGCAGAGAGCACTCAGACACTGCAAACGTCAATGTAACCGGACATCGGGGGCTTATAGGGGTCCCCTACCCCTGCTTTCAGCTCGCCTCGCAATCAGATAAGCAATCCGATAAGCTCAGTGCAGCACTTCCCCGCAAGCAGCATCCCGGAGAGGGGAGGAGACGCCCTGAGCCAACTGGACGACTGGCTCCTTCCACCAACACAACGGCCTAGCTCTCCTGTCTGCAACCACCCGGCCTAGCTCTCCTGTCTGCAAAGAGACGTGTCTGGCCTGCCAAAGGGGTGCTTTGCAAGGGGGTGGGAAGGGGAAGAGGTTGGTCACCCTACAGGATGGGGCTCAAGGCAGGATTTCAGGTGGCATCTTGTCAACTCTGCCCTCCCCGGCGCAAGCCTGCTCCAGTGTGGCTGTTAACAGTGAGCACAAGTATTGCAATAAAAGGGAACTGATTGTAACTGTGGGTCACCAGAGTCCTTGGGGTTGCACAGATGTGACACACTGGGGGTCGAATTGGGGGGGGGGGGGTTCCTGGGGGAGGGGAAAGTGTAACAGGATCTTTCCTCATCCCACATCAGACGTGGCCCTTCCTCAGTTTCCCCACGTGGTTCGCTCACTGTCTCATGTTCTGGTGGCACTTCACTCTCCTGCTCTTGGATGTGAGATTCTCATGCCGCTCCGTGATTTAGCCCTCTGGCCAAACCAGAGTCCAGAGGCCATTCCCTTCTCTGCCCCTCCCCGCCCCACACATACTGTTGGAGAGGGTGGGGGGGAACAAAACGCCAACTAAACAAGGCAGATGTCCAGCAACCTCACGCCGGCTCTTCCCTTGGTCAATGGGGGCCACACAACGCGCCACCCTCACCAAGCTACAGTTCCCCTTCCGGTCCAGTCCTGGCCTCATGGGTTCATTGGCACTGGGCAAGAGAAGACAGCATGGAGGAGGGCACCGTTTCCTCCCTGGACGGCCCAGCCTGGCCCCCTGAGCAAGCACAAGTCTCAATTCCCTTCCACGCCAGCCTGTCCAGGCTACTTCCTTCAGGAGCTGTCCCTCCTGCAGGCCTCCTAATTCCCTTCCGAGGCAGGGGCTGCTGTCCCCGGCTGCGGGCCTTGCCCTCTGGCTGGCGGAGAGATTCCTCTCCAGCCTCCCTGCAGCTCTCAGCCGTGCTCACCTGCCCCAACCCATCAGCTGGGAGGCAGATCCCTAGGCACTGGTGGGGCTGAGCGCAACTCCCCTTAAAGGGCCAGTGCACCCTGGGACTGAAGGTGCTGATTTATTTAGTGCTGGCACAAGAGCTCTCGGGGTTGAAGGCGTCTGCCCATTGCACAGACGGCGGCGGGGTGAGAATCCCGCACGGCGCACCAGACCCTGTCCTGGAGGGATGAGAGGGGAGCTGTTTCCGAGCAGGCCAATGGGTGCTGGCTGGGGAGGAGGGTTTGGAGCGGGCACTTTTTCCACTGGGGCCGGGATGGAGACTCATCAAACTTGTCACCTAGGCTGGATGAGAACCGAGAGGCCAAAGAAAGACTCTCTCCTGGCCACCTGTGGTTGCTACTATTGTACTGATGAGTATTGGGTAGGTAGTGCCAAGAAATGCTTGGTCCTTGACACCATGTGGAAGACACGGTTCCTGTCTCAATGGGCTTCCAGTCTGGGGCAGTTTTCCCGCTGAGGACATCTACTGATCTCTCCCAGCCCTCTGAAGGTCTCATTCACTCCTAGTGTAGCTTCATTGACTTCCAGGCAGCTACACCAGGGATGAATTTGGCTTCAACGCTTATGGGGAGTCTCCTTGTCTGAAAGGAAGGCTGCATAGACAGATGGGAATCACCAGACTGGATCAGAACCGAGGTCCATCATCCTATTTCTGACCAGTGGCCAGCACTGGCTGCTTCAGAGGAAGGTGTAAGATCTATACAGTAGGAAGTTATGACATCATCTTTTCTAATTGCCATCGGTTAGAGGTTGGTTTACCCCTGGAAGCAGGGGGGTTTATATCACCATAGCTCTTGAGCTCATCGGTATCTTGTGGCCATAAGTTCCACAGGCTCATTGTGCCAGTTTTAGTGCCAGCTGCCATTCAAAGAAAAGAGAACCTGGTGAACCAGGGGTCTGTGGTGGTTTTGCATGGGAGCGGGTGGGAATCCCAGTTGAGCCATGCTGGTTTGTAGCATCTGCCAAGGAGGGGGAAACTTTCAAACTGATGGCAAAGTTCAACTGAGCAAAATAAAAACCCAGCTACAGGCTCTGCCAGATCCACTGGGAAACGGTCGTGCCAGTTGTGGGTTCTCCCTGGAGGCCTTGATGCCTCTGGAGATGGCAAAGAGAGGAAACTAAGATGGATGCTGGATGGACTTAAAAAACTGCAAACGTCTCCCAAACTTTGCTTCCCCAGACCAAGGCAGATCCATGTCTGAGTTACACACCGTGAGATGCGGGGGGCATCCAGGGGGTCCGATGGTTCTGAACTTGGAGCTGGACAGTTACATAAACAAACCTCCATCTCACCAGCTGCCCCTCCCAGCCGCCTCCAGGCCAAAGCCCGACTGCTGTGCATTCCCGATGCAGTCCGCTCGGTTGCAGCGGAGGGGCAGAGCGTGCCGCAGGTCAGCAGCGATCAGGATTCTGGAGTCAACAGAAGTCTGGTGCTTGGGGGCCTCCGGCTCACCAGGAATCAAGGCTGCTTATTGGATGTTGCATGACACCCCCTCAACACAGGCTGTTGTGTACTTTGCCNGGGCAGTGAGGGTAGAGTCATAGAGATAGTGAGGTGCTCAGATACTGTGATAATGGGGCAATAGAAGTATCTTAGGTAGCTGCCCTGAGACATGAGTCAGATCAGGCTTCCGTGGTTCCTGTGCTGTTAACATTGGGCCTGGCTCTCGTGTGTCACGTCTGCAGGGCGACTCGGGCGGGCCGCTGGTTTGCAACGGCGTGGCTGAAGGCGTGGTCTCCTTTGGCAGCAAGCAATGTGGCAAGACCCCAGCGGTTTATACCAAGATCTCCAGATACCTGCCGTGGATCAACAAAATCATCAAGTCGGCCCGTTAAAGGATCCGGGGTGAGGGGAGGGGAGGGGGCTGCTCAACCCCCATCATTCCCAGCCAGCAACATCTCCTTTCTGTGAATCCTGCCCCAGCACCCCCGCCAGGAATGGCTCCCTCACCCTGCTCCCCCAAGTGCTGCTAAGAACCCCACCCGCACCTGACTCTATTAAGAAAAACACAAGCTGAGCACGTGCTTGCTTTAACCACTTCACTGCTGAACAGGACAGTAGGGGCTCACCCCAGCTGGGTCTGGTGCGCTCTGATGGTGCACAGGACCCAGGCCTGCCCTAAAGGCTGTGAAAGGATTAAATGGGGAAGAGAGGTTTTTACATCTAGATAATCCAGTCTGGGAGAGTAATCCATTTGTTCTCTGTTTAATTCAGTGGTGACAACGATCAGTGTGAGTTAGTGGCTGCACCACCGGGGATAAGAGCCTACTATAGCTAGCAGGGTTAAAAATAGAGATATCCCATCTCCTAGAACTGGAAGGGACCTTGAAAGGTTATCCAGTCCAGCCCCCTGCCTTCACTAGCAAGACCAAGTACTTTGCCCCAGATCCCCAAGTGGCCCCCTCAAGGATTGAGCTCACAACCCTGGGTTTAGCAGGCCAATGCTCAAACCACAGAGCTATCCCTCCCCCCACTAAAGGTTATTCCTTTAGCTCAAGCAGTGGACACTCTGCCTTTAGCACTAGAGATCAGGGGTTCAGTCCCCAGTGACAACACCAGAGGATGATTGTGTGTCCATACCCCACCTTCTCAATCTCGGCCTGCCCACTGATGCTACCAGAACTGGCCGTTGCCTGACCCATGTTGCAATGGCTAGGAAAGGCTCTGGATTCTTCTCTCCTTTATTTGGCCCATGCAAACTTGGGATCTCATTTCCTTTCCCCATAGTTTGTTCCACCCACCTGTCTTATATAGTTTGTAGTTCTTTGGGGCAGGACCATCTCTCTGTGTTTGTACAGCACCTGGCACCAAGAAGCCCTGATTCATTTTGGAAGCTGCTAGGCCCTACCAGAAATACACATAATAAATAACAATATCCGGCTGCTATTTTGATACTATGAAGCCTTTTGCTTTTCAGTGTGAAAAATGCTTTTTGTCTGATCCTAATAAATCTGCTTCATACCTGGTGTTTGTCTGAAACCTGCTCAACAGAAATTTGTCCCTCTCCTGCCTTCCCTTCTCCGGGAGGATTTATTTGCAAATATTCCAGCTGCAGATTGGGAATGCCTCCTTTCCACCCCATTCCAGGGGATGTGTGCGCTATCTGCACCCAGGGCACTGCACATACTGCTTGGGATCAGAGCACCTAAGCTGTGTGTCATATGCCCTATAGTGTCTGTGTAACACCGACAGACCCCAGTCGTCGGCGGGCGGGATCAAACCTGGCAACTCTGGAGCTTAGTGCATGAGCCTCTATGGCAGGGGGTGGGCAAATATTTGGCCCGAGGGCCACATTGGGGTTCCAAAACTGGATGGAGGGCTGGGGAGGGAAGGCTGTGCTCCCCAAATAGCCTGGTCCCTGCCCCCTATCTGGCCCCTCCCACTTCCCGCCCCCCCGACTACCCCTCTCAGAGCCCCCAACCCATCCAACCCCTTGCTCCTTGTCCCCTAACCGCCCCCCCCCCGGGATCTCTGTTAAAAGCCAACTTGCTGTTAGCTAAGGCGGTAGTGCAGCCTCATTTACTCTCTCTCCAAGCGGTCTTGGTGTCATGAGAGGGACACAGTCCACCCCCAGGAGGTGTGTGGGTTCCATCTGCATACGATGGGAATTCTCCTTTAGCCCAGCCGAGAGGGGCCTGTACCTGGGCCTATGGGTGCAAGTTCTGGGCGGTGATGTTTTAAGGGTAGTGGGTTTGTGAGGCTGAGATAGGAACCCAGAGGAAGCAGTTCTGTAGTGTTTCTTATGAGCTCCCATGCACTGAGATCAAGAGAAAACCTGGGGGAGAGGAAACAACACCTCTTTCTAGTCCCCACTGGCTTTGGCTTTTGAAGTCCCTCCTTGGTCATGGAAGAGGAATGTCATCCCACATCAGCCATCATGTGTCTGTCATGTGTACATATGTGTGCGCACACAACCTAGGCTCTCCAGCGTGGCCATCTCTAGTCACGTTTGGGGGGAGCAGCAGGCAGTCCCTGTGCTGGAGCGCAGCAGTCGAAAGCTGCTCTCGGATGAAGGCGGAGCAGTTGGCCAGGGCCTCGGCCTCCGTGCAGGTAGGCAAGAGGAAGCGAACGCCAAACTTTAACACTTGGGGTGGATAGAGCTGCCACTGGACAACCCATAGATCTACTGCCACCTTGTCTTAGACTGTGATCTCCTCTGAGCAGGCCCTAACGCAGTTCCCAAACTTTAACAACCTGTGAGCCCCTTTCACTAAAAGGTCAAGTCTCACAAACCTCCCCTCCCCCCCAAATGAATATTTCCAGGGATTTTCTCCTTTACCTGAGTATAAATTATAACAGCAGTGATCTTGGCAATATAAAATTTGTTTTTATGACTTGCCTCTCACACACCATTTATTATTAATTATTTATCATTACAGTATTTTTATTACATTACGAAAACGGCAACACTCTTCCAAGATCTCACTTTGTATCACTCTGAAGAAGCCTGTTCTAAGACAAGGCTCCTGTGTTTCATCAAGGAGTATCAGATGTGAAACAGCAGGAAGGGATTTAAGGAGCCAACTCAAAGGGTTCCTCCTACACAAGCATTCGGGTCTTGAGCAGTCCAGGCAAACAACGCACGTTACAACAAAGCTTAAACTTCTTCTTCATCATAATTTTAAAAATAATCCTGGCTGCCTATTTCATTTTAAAAACAGCAAAAAATATCCACCTCCCGTTCCATTTCTTATAAGGAGTCTTGATGTTGAAATCTCCTCAGTGTGATAGAGATGCTTGCTTTGAGCTGCTTAGCTCTTGGAAGTCCAGGGGCTCTGGGCTGCTGCCCCTGTGCTGCCCGGGGTTTCTAGGGACAGCTCTGTCCACCATTAGGGAATTCTTTCCTGAGAACCCCCTGTAACATTTTGCAAACTCCCAGGGGGCCACTGTCTTAATGTATCATGTTCACTAGGGTCCCCTTCCATTTCACCTCAGTTACAGATGCTTAGGGACCTTGTACAACTGCCCCCTCTTCCCCCCCCTCCCACACACACACATCAGCCCTGCCTCGGAGCTAAGCAGAGTTGAGTCAGGTCTCTATTTGACTGGAAGTCCTCAAGGGATGAGTGGTGGCAAAGGCTGGTGTTCTTGTATCTGCCCCAGTGCTGTAGAGGGTGCTGTGCTGATGGAGGGGCAAAACTGAGCCCTTGATTCCACTTGTGTTCCTTAAAGATCCCATGGATTCATGTGGAGAGGGGGGTTAATCCCAAGATCTGAGGCAAATTCAACTCAGGCCATTACAGCTGCAGAGGGGGAGCATCATTACTCTGCCCACCTAGATTACTTAATTCAGAGTATTCAGAGTGGTGGGATGGGAGCTCAAAGCAACGAA
Source organism: Trachemys scripta elegans (assembly GCF_013100865.1). NCBI lineage: Eukaryota > Metazoa > Chordata > Testudines > Emydidae > Trachemys > Trachemys scripta. Next base: position 5,506,885 of record NC_048319.1, on the reverse strand, counting down.
GTGCCATTTTAGGATCCATCATGTAACCTCCTCCCATCTGCTGCGCACCAGCTCAGGTCAGATGTGGGCAAGTCAGTTTCAGTTGTCCCTGATCCACACACATCACTGAATCTCGTTAGAGGGGTTATAATTTGTCTTCCACCTTAATGCAAGAAATGTCTATGTCAGCTCCAAAGTGCATCGGCTGCAAGAGCTACTTCACAAGAAAACACCTCAATCAATGAAAGATCTGCTTAGGAAATGCTGTCAAGGCAACACTCTGTCCAGGTACTTAGATTGATCATCACCACCTATTTATCTGATGCAAAGCTACAGAGCTGGGTACAGAAGTTTGGAGTCAGCATCAGGAACGCCGCCAGCTTTTCTGCCACCCTGAAATGCCGCGCCCCCCACAGAGGCGGCGTAAGGTCCCGCCACCGAAATACCGCCGCGGTCGCCACCCCCCAAATCGCAGCGCCCTAGGCACCCGCCTAGGTCGCCTAATGGGTTGCACCGGCCCTGGTCAGCATGCCTCACCCAGCACAGATCTCCTGCCTGGAAGGACCAGGTACATAATTCAGAGGCACTCAGCAAATTAAATCATCCATGCCCCAGGCCTCTGGATGCTAGCAAAACAGGTCAGGTTTACCCGCCATGCACTGGGATGCATAGTTCACATTTAAGGCCAAGATCCAGCTCTTTTTTTCGCTGGGCACGGACCAAGACCTTGCATCTCTACTCTCCACTGGGCTCAGACCAAACAAGGAGTAGTTTAAAGATCAGAGGAAAAGGCTGCATATATGCAATAGAGCTCTTGCTGGTGGCTAATCAGAAGTGAGTAAAGTATACTACCCAGAAAGGTCACCTTCAGCTAGGAGCGTCTGCAGGGAATTCTTATTTACGTGTCTGACAGGAACACCCAGAGGCCTCAGCCCCGATCAGCATTCCATTGTCTGAGGTGCTACACAGACACATAGGGAGAGACAGTCCCTGCTCCACAGAGCTTGCAATCTCAAAAGATGTGTTGCTATTTTCATTTCACAGGCAGGGAACTGAAGCACAGCGAGATTAAGTGACTTGACAATAGTCATACATAAACCAGTGGCAGAGCCAGAAATGGAACCCAGAACCTTCACAAGGCCAACCTGAACGGTGGCCCTACCACCAGCAGAGCGCATTGAAACATCCCCTTCCAGGGGCTAATAATCTGTCACAGTTTCTCCTCCGACATTTGTACGCGGGGCAGGCGATGGTGCAGCAGCGAGAGTGAACCAATTTGCGTCTTGGCACCTTGCAAGGCAGCTCAGCGATAAGATCGAGAGCTGAGACATTTGTTGTTTTCGTTCTTTTTTTCAGCAGAATCTGCAAATTGCTGATAAGGGAAATAACCAGTATAGTCTCGCAGCTTAACTGGCCGTGGGAAGGAAATGAGGGATAATCTCGGTATCGCAGCGCTCCCGCCTTGAGTCTATTAACAACCATTTTGGAGAGGCAGATTCCTGGATAGAAAGACAACTTCTGATTAACTCAAAGATACTAAACCACAGCTAATTTCCCCCCCTCCATTTTAAATTGCTTGTGATATCTTTCATCTAAAGGGGACAAATGCTTAGCACACAAAAGGCAAGGTGTGATAACTGATCATTGGTATTACAGAAGCACAAGCAGATCCCGTTGTGCTAGATACTGTACGGATAGACAGTCCCTGTCCAGACGAGCTTACAATCCAAACAGAGAAGGGCTAAGTGGGGAAACAGAGGCACAGAGACCTGCCCAACATAAGGGCACATGCCACCTGATTCTCTGGCCAACACCCTACACACTCAACCACTTTGTCTCCACTGAAGGACGTCCATAGCTGCCTATTACCTGCTTTCTTGTGCCTTCCTCTGAAGCAGCTAGCCACTGTCGGCGATGGCTACTGGCCCAGATGGATCACTGCTCTGACAAGAATTGCTCTGTTGGCTATCACACTGGCACCTAGAAGCCTCAATTGAGATCAGGGCCTGTTGAACCAAGCACTCCACAGAGACATAGTGAGAGATGGCCCCTGCCCCAAAGAGCTGACATCCTAACTAGAGAAGCCAGACAAAAAGATTATTATCCCCATTTTACAGAGGAGAAACTGAGACGCGGAGAGATGAAATGACTTGCCCAGGGTCACACAGGGTGTCTGTGACACCGCTGGAAACTGGCCCCACATCTCTTGAATCCCACCCCACTGCCCCGACTTCTTGCTATGTGTATAGACAGCACCAGTGTAAAGGGAGCCTCTGGGCACTGCTGCAATACGAATTATTGATGCGGAGGAGTAAGATTGGCGAGGGTGGTAGAGGGGTGGGGCAGAACGGAACTGAAAGGGAATGGAATTCCTACCCTATGTGGCCACTCTTGACCACCTTGGGCCGAATCAAGGTGATACCTGTGGACTTTCTTCTCTTGCCCCAGAGTAGGAGAGAGAGAGAGAGAGGTCTAGTGGCTAGGGCACAAGCCAGGAGAACCCCAGTTGTATTTGTAGTTCTGCCACTAGCTGACCTTGGCCACATCCCTTTGAGAGCTATGGATGACAATCGCTGTATTACAGCGAGGTATTATCATCTTCCTGCCATTGATGGTTTGCACGAGAAACAGCTTTGATCCCAGGAACATCCTATCTGCATCTCTGGCAAGAAATGCAAACCGAGAAACAGCATCTGGCTCCTTACAAGACAATTTAGAGACGTTGAACGACTTTGGGAGGGTGAGAACATAAAACCCTGAGCAGATTAACTCAGATTTGCATAAGAGCCACAATAAGCGGGTAATTATAGTCTGACAGAAATGTGCAGGGGATCATCTTCCACCAGACATTCAATTATATCACCGCAACACCAATGGATTAAACCCTGGCTGCTGGTTCCTCATTGTGAGCTTGTAGGAGGCTGAGTTGGTGGAAAGACTCCGATTGACTTCAAAGTGATTTGAGTTAGGGTCTAGGTGTTTTAGCAGTGGGCTACAGTCACCCCCCTTTCTTGCCAATGCACACTCCACCCGACACCTCAGAGACAGCACGGGTAATGCGGATTCTAAGCTACAGCCCAAATACTGATAGCTGGCGCTAATTGGTGGACAAAAGAATGAGCCATGGCTCTTTATGGGGGTGCTTAAGAAGAGAGACTTGGGGGGAAATCATGACACCAGACGGACTGAAAGGAAGGAGCTCTGTTATCATGCCTGCCACCCCCACCATCTCCTGGGACCCTAGGATCCACCGTGGTGCTGTTGGGCCTTCACCATCCTGAGAGATGTCCTGACCGGACTGGGTTGGGGAGACGGAACCAACGACCTCACCACCTCCTCTGACTTTGGCTAAGTCCTGAACAGCACCTCTAATGTGAGATGGGGGCTCCTGCCAACACCCTCTCTTTCTCCCACCTTATTTCTTCTTTTCCATTCTCCTTTTGCCTTCTGTTTAATCAGAGTCTGGATCAGTTGCCCAAGACTTGACTCTTTTGCAGCACTGACCAGGGAGGCAGCTAAAAGCAACACCCTAAACAGTCCAGCACCGGTACGAGTTTGCCAGCTCTCAGGGTGACAGATCAGACCACGTGCTGTGCTCAAATCCCTCCAGCAGCGAGGTTACAACTAAGCATCAGCATCACCCAGAAGTCGCATTTTCTTTTCTCTTCCCTGTTGTATGTTTCTGTCTTACAGGAAGCAGGATAGGACTTTAAACAACAGCAGCTCCCGCCATTCCCAACTAACTTTTTCTCTTCTCCCCAACATGGGATAGTTAATACTCTCTTAGGGTACATCTACACTACAGCGGGGAGTCGATTTAAGATACGCAAATTCAGCTACGTGAATAGCGTAGCTGAATTCGACGTATTACAGCCGACTTACCCCGTTGTGAGGACGGCGGCAAAATCGACTTCTGCCGCTTTTTGTCGGCGGCGCTTACTACCACCTCCGCTGGTGGAGTTAGAGCGCCGATTCGGGGATCGATTGTCGCGTCCCGACGGGACGCGATAAATCGATCCCCGAGAGGTCGATTTCTACCCGCCGATTCAGGCGGGTAGTATAGACCAGGCCTTAAAGACTGTCACACGGGGAGGAGGCAGGGTTTCCTTATAAAAGCTCTCTACAGCTACAGGGAAAGGGAATAAGCAATAGTGTTAAAATAAAAGCCTTACTTAATACTGTATATTTCCAACGTTTTACCTCTTTCCCCCTCTTTTTCAGTACCTTTAATAAAAGATTATAAAGATTTTTTTGACTGGTGCTTGTTTCCAAGGGAAGAGTTTTCCCTGGTGGGTACAAACAGGTGTCTCCCTTCTGCTGCGAGCAGGTGGGAGTGATTCACCCAGGACACCTCCAGTACCCCTGAAAGTGTCACACTCAGCAAGGGCAGCAGGTCACAGCTGAGACACACTCAGGGTGTTGGGATCACATCCTCATTTTGAGTCCTGATGAGCCACATCTCTGCTCTAGAAGTCAGCTGGTTAGTGGGATCAGCCGCCCTTTTCCTTGTTAAGTGGGTCTCTGCCTCATTTTTATTTCTGTTGGGAGCCAACTTTCATCCCTTCTCTCTGTAACTGGACTGGCTGGGCACTCTCAGCTCAGTGCTCTGACACGGCTGCCCCAACAGTTTGGTTGATGGAGCAGCACACACTGTGATCATGTTAAAAATTTCTTTTTGTACCTGATGGAGAGCCCTGGGGACCTGAGTCGCCTAGCATGGGAACTACGGGTGCTGCAGCACTCCCAGGTTTTGTGCGGGGTCCTGGCCCCCGACCCCACGCCCAGGGTTCCAGTGCTGCCAGCCCCACTCCTGGCGCTCTGCTCCCGGCCCCAGCTATGGTTCCAGCCTCAGCCCCCTTACCCCTGTCTGTGTCCCTGCACCCTCCCGGAGCCACGGCCCGGTTCTGGCCCCAGCTCTGGGGAGAGGGGGTGCGGACAGGGGTAAGTGGGAGGGCGAAGTAAAAAGTTTGGGGACCACTGGCTTTCAGCACCCCCACTGTAAAAAGTATTCCTGCACCACTGCCGAGCCTTGCAGCTCTCCACAGAACAGTGGCATCGCAGTACGAACTTCCCCTCCCACTACCCCAACCAGTCTGCCACCTCACCCTTTGCTGTGGAGACAGAGGCCAGATCAGGCCTCATGACCCATCGATGCCTTGATTCTCTACTGGGAATGCCAAGGCTCCTACTATAGATTGTTCAAACAAGCAGGGCCAGCTGTGATGGTGATTGTTGCCATTTGTACACCTGGAATGAGACCAGTAACCACCAATTTAAAGGCACAAGGACCCAATTTTTAGAGGTACTGAGCAACTGCCGCTCCCCGAGCTGTGGGTGCTCAGCAGTTCTGAAATTCAGGCCTTCGGCACCTTTTCCTCCTGTATGATCATCATCTTCAGCAACTGTTACGAACAAGGGGGCTGGATCCACACCAGTGGCTATCCACCAAGTTTGGCTGTTGGTTGTCATCCGACTCTCTGCAGCCAGGAGGAGACACGCTCTCTCTGCACCAAGGTGAATTCACATGGACACCGCACGGGCTTTTTTGCATCAGACCGCTGGAGACTCTGCCCATGGGGAGCTGGGCAACTGACCGTTGCCCCCTGCTCTCCAATCTCGTTCTTAAATCAACAGGAGATGGCAGGGCAGTTTTGTTTGGATAGCGCTTACCATTTCAGAGGGGAGGAAACTGGCTTCTATGGAGACTCAAGACCTGATTCAAGCCAATGAGACTTACATTCTGCTTCCTGTGGCCCCCCCAGAGGTAGAGAATAGCCCAGTGCTCTTTGCCCATACACTCATCACACCCATTGGGGGCTGGGCTCTATATCAGTCTTGCTCCATTGTGACTGCTCTACAGTAGTTGGGCAGGACCCCGGTGCAGAGCAGATTCTCACCAGGCCATTTCCCCTCCCTTTAAGTCCCCTTTATGCTGCCAAAGTGGTGTAAAAGCACCTGAGGGACACCTATATTCAGACAGGCCTGCTGCTCTACAATTTGTACGAGATCTTACATACGCTCTAACTTGAAAGTTAACCAATTCATTTAATCTGAACACAAACCCCGATTTCCTAGTCCCTCAGTCCCGCAGCCCCCCAGGATCCTGCAAAGGGACACACCTAAGCAGAGCCTTCTGAGCATGCAACGGGAGCTCAGCCAACTGCATGAACGGGGCCGCAGACTACGTCTGGAGCTGAACGTAGACGTACATTTCCTACTACAGTAGCCAAAAAAACCCTCACACCTCTTTGTGGTTAAATGTTCTTTTCAGACTTCTATTACCCCATCCCCTGAAACCGAAAACTATAAACAAGCCCCCCATAGCCCAGGGAGCACATGAATGAACTCTTATCAGCCATGCATCTAAATGCTGAAAACCCCAGGGCAATTGTGTGTAGTTGATGCCACAAAACAGCTGTAATTAATGTGCAGTTGTTGGTGATCGAGTGTCCACAAGGAAACGGTAGGGGAACACAATCGAGTACGGTCCTCGCGCTTGTTGCACTAGCATGCCCCTGCTCCCTGCATTAAGGTAACATAGTACATGTTCTTCAAGTACAAGTATGATTGGGGGCAGCTAATATTGAAAGGCGGAGGGTGGGATGGGAGATCAAATATAGTCAGTTACTCAAGGTTTTTTCCTTTTCAACGTCTAATAAATGTTGTTTTCAAGCAGCTGCCAGGTTATTTTCTTCCTCATTTGGCTAGTGATTTAACCCCTCTTTCCTAATGGAGCTAAAATTAACATGGCTTTCCAGTTCATCTCCTTGTTTATGCACCAGGAGAACAGCGTGTGCATTAGATACTTGTTTCTGCAACACTAACGTCAGCTTATTATGCTGTTGTCTAAATTGTTCCCACAGCAATAGAAATTTTAAAACATCACAGCAATGTAGTTCCACGTAGCTGCTGCTGAGAGTTTTAATGAAATTAACGTTTGTTTGTTTCATCCACATGGCCTCGCTTGTGGTCACCTAGACTTTAAGCTCTTTTAAGGCAGGGCCTGTCTTTCTACTAAGGCAAAGGTCCCCAAACTGTGGGGTGTAACTCCTAAGGGGGTGTGGATAAACATCCAGGGGGGTGCAGCAGGGCCCGGGCTAGCCCCTCCGGGGGGCAGCAGGGCCCGGGCTAGCCCCTCCGGGGGGCAGCGAGGGAGTGCCGGCCAGCCCCTCCCCCAGCTCTACTCTGGTCCCGCCCCAGCCGTGTCCCCATCTTCCAGCCCCGTCCCCAGCCTCAGCTGTGGCTCCATTCCTAGCCCGGGTCCAAAGCTAGGGGCGGGGCCAGGAGCGGAGCCGCACTTGGCCACGGGCCCAGCTGCTAGCCCCCACCACATCCCAGTTGCCGCTCTCCTCCCGTCCCCAGCTTCTGCCTGTCTGCAGCCCCATTCCTGGCCCAACCCACTCACAGCTGTGGCCCCAGCCTCACCCCCTCTGGGTCCCTGCTCCCAGCTCTTGCTCGGGGGAGGGAACAGGGGAAAGAGAGGGCGTGATCCTCAAAAGTTTGGGGACCACTCTACTAAGGGTTTGCACAGTCCCTATTTCTACACTATTGGGGCTGTTTGTAGCTACTGTAATACAAATAATGCATAGATTTTAACATTAGAAGAGATCCATGGATCCAGACCTAATGCATCCAAGGGTGCTGGAGGGAGTTGGCTGATGTGATTGCAGAGCCGTTGGCCATTATCTTTGAAAACACGTGACGAGCGGGGGAGGTCCCGGATGATTGCCCATCTTTAGAAAAGGGAAGGAGAACCCGGGGAACTACACCGGTCAGCCTCACCTCAGTCCCTGGAAAAATCATGAAGCAGGTCCTCAAGGAATCAATTCTGAAGCACTTGGAGAAGAGGAAGGTCATCAGGAAAAGTCAACATGGATTCACCAAGGGCAAGTCATGATTGACCAACCTGATTGCTTTCTATGATGAGATAACTGGCTCTGTGGATATGGGGAAAGCAGTGGACGTGATAGATCTTAACTTTAGCAAAGCTTCTGATACGGTCTCCCATAGTATTCTTGCCAGCAAGTTAAAAAGTATGGATTGGATGAATGGACTATATAAGGTGGATAGAAAGCTGGCTAGATTGTCAGGCTCAGTGGGTAGCGATCAACGGCTCCATGTCTAGTTGGCAGCCGGTATCAAGTGGAGTGCCCCAGGGGTTGGTCCTGGGGCTGGTTTTGTTCAACTTCTTTATTAATGATCTGGATGATGGGATGGATTGCACCCTCAGCAAGTTCGCCGATGACACTAAGCTGGGGGGAGAGGTAGATACGCTGGGGGGTCGGGATAGGGTCCAGAGTAACCTAGACAAATTAGAGGATTGGGCCAAAAGAAATCTGATGATGTTCAACAAGGACAAGTGCAGAGTCCTGCACTTAGGACGGAAGAATCCCATGCACCGCTACAGGCTGGGGACCGACTGGCTAAGCAGCAGTTCTGAGGAAAAGGACCTGGGGATTCCAGTGAACGAGAAGCTGGATATGAGTCAGCAGTGTGCCCTTGTTGCCAAGAAGGCTAACGGCATATTGGGCTGTATTAGTAGGAGCATTGCCAGAAGATGGAAGGAAGTGATTATTCCCCTCTATTCGGCACTGGTGAGGCCACAACGGGAGTATTGCTTCCAGTTTTGGGCCCCCCGCTACAGAAAGGATGTGGACAAATTGGAGAAAGTCCAGCGGAGGGCAACAAAAATGTTTAGGGGGCTGGGGCACATGACTTACGAGGCGAGGCTGAGGGAACTGGGCTTATTTGGTCTGCAGAAGAGAAGAGTGATGGGGGATTTGATAGCAGCCTTCTACTACCTGAAGGGGGGTTCCAAAGAGGATGGAGCTCGGCTGTTCTCAGTGGTGGCAGATGACAGAACAAGGAGCAATGGTCTCAAGTTGCAGTGGGGAAGGTCTAGGTTAGATATTAGGAAACACTATTTCACTAGGAGGGTGGTAAAGCACTGGAATGGGTTCCCTAGGGAGGTGGTGGAATCTCCATTCTTAGAGGTTTTTAAGGCCTGGCTTGATAAAGCCCTGGCTGGGATGATTTAGTTGGGGTTGGTCCTGCTTTGAGCAGGGGGTTGGACTAGATACCTCCTAAGGTGCCTTCCAACCCTGATATTCTATGATTAGATCTAGTCTGACCTCCTCTATAACATAGGGAGGCTAGAGAATTTCGCCCACTAGTCTCCTGAATTGAGCCCAGTAACTTGTGTTTGACTAAAGCATGTTCCATAATTGCATCCAGTCTTTGAAGCCATTAACAGATGGAGGCTTCACCACTTTCCTTGAGAGTTTGTTTCAGTGCTTAGGTCACCCTCACTGTTAAAAATGCATGCCCTATTTCTTAACTGAATATATCTGGCTTTTAACAGCCAGCCACTGGCTTCTCCTTGGGCCTTTCTCTGCTAGATTAAAGAGCCCTGCAGTGTCTGGTATTTTCTCCCTTTGAAGTTTCTCATACATGGCAATCTAGTCACTCAATAAAAGAGGAAAAAGCTTTCTGGTGATTTAAAGAGATTTTACCAAATCTTTTTGTACAAAATGAAGAGACCCGTTATTTACAAGACAGCTGCTAGTTCAAGGACAGCCCTACTACTTGTATCATCCCAGGGCAGTAATGTCCTTCTGTCACTTTCTCTGTTCCTCTGAAACAGGGAGAAATGCTCTCAATCATTAAAATATTGATACTTTACACTGATAAAAAGCCTTTCACCAGAGGATCAAAGTGATTTATAAAGGGTGTGTGGGGGCAGGGGGGAAAATCAGCATTATCCCTATGCTTTTAAAGATGGGAAAACCTACGTTAACCAACTTGTTCCATGTTTCACAGGCTGTCGGTGGGAGAAGTCCCATTCAACTGCTTTGACCATTAGACCATGCTGCCCCTTAGAGAATGGTAGAGAAAACCATCTGGAAAGATTCCCCTCTTAAAAATCCTCTTTTCCTTTCAGCTTAGAGCACAAAGGTAACAAAATCAATACAGGCAAAACCAAGGAGGATGAGAATCTAACCGTTCTACATTGCATCTTGGGCAGTATTGAGTGGTTCCTTTGTGATGGCTGGATAAGGAAGAGCATTGTGTACTCTCTTAAGGTTTCAGAGGGCTGACTCTGGTCCAAATTCCGAGAGGTTCCTAAAATGGGAAGGTTGCTCTGAGCTTTTCTCCCCCACCTAGAGAACGTTGTTCTCTTTTCCCCCTGCAAGAGGAGATTTCAGGAGTAGCTGAGTGGCATTCTTCTCCAAAGCCCCCCACAGAGGCAGTTTTTGATCCAACGCTGCTCCCACTGTTTCACTGCTGTGGTTTTGTTGGGCGATTTCAGCATGGTTACGCAGCCACATCTGAGAGAGACACGAACACAGAAAACAGGTCACCTGAAATGTAAGCTGGCACTACCGAGGGACTTTATGGATCAGGTTGGGATGGAGAAATCATAGGAGGGAATTAGCTTTTTGTCCTTTCCAGGTGATGTTTGGGAGAATCAAAGCAAAATGGAACAGGTGTTGGAAATGATCCCCAATGAAGAGGGGAGATCAGAGGAACCCAAGGCTGTCTTCAAGATAATGGCCCCCGGCTGCTATTTATATGAAATGTAGCAAACACACCGGCCTTGTGAAAACAATCTGGGTCTGGTGACTTTCTATTAAAGCCAACATTTAAGACCAATTTAATCATCTGATCAGATGGCTGCTCGTTCACAGCACTATCACTGCATAATCCAGGCTCATTATTAGGAGAGAAGTGAGAGAAAGTGTGTGACTCTACACCCCATATTCTTCATAGCAATATTGTTATGATAGGATTATGGCATAACTAGGATGTATTTTAGACAAGATAAGTCATGCGACATATCGTTGGAAAGGTTATGATTTACTGAATATGATTATCCTGTTTGTATGCATGTATCATTTGCGTATCTGAAGCTAGGAATATTGTCTATGCATCTATTACAAATGTGTTTACACCTGGGGAATAACCACTAGGCAGAATGCAATCAGTCTAGGGCCTTGTCTACACTACCAAGTTTTTGGGCGACAAAACAGCAAGAACAAGTACGCACTACAATGGGACTCTTGTCACCAAAACCGCCCAGTTTTGATGACAAAAAACTTCCACCCCGCAAGAGACTGTTGTCTTTTCCCCTCTCTTTATTGTCGATGAAGAGCCAGCATAGACACTGCTGATTGTTTCATCGATAGAACTGGCTTCCGCCAGTAGCCCACAATGCCTGCCCCAATTGCTCCGCTCAGTGTTTTGATCTCTGCTGCCCTGCTGGCATGCGCCCCTTTCCTTTCAAAGCTCCGGAAAGTATCTGTGTGCTGCTCCGTTTGGGGAACAAACAAAGAGCAAATCATTGGACTGCTCCTGTCCTGCCCGGCACTAGGAACACAGCAGCAGGCAGAGGGGGACAGTCTGCTGTGGTGCTTTGCCACTCCTCAGCACGGAGAGCTCACCGAGCTCTCATGATGCTGCTCTCGGCAGCTGAGGGGGCTACGGGAGAACTCGGCCAACAGGAAGTTTAGACTTGAAATTAGACGAAGGTTTCTAACCATCGGAGGAGTGAAGTTCTGGAACAGCCTTCCACGGGGAGCAGTGGAGGCAAAAAACATATCTGGCTTCAAGACTAAGCTTGATAAGTTTATGGAAGGGATGGTATAGGCTAATTTTGGCAATTAATTGATCTTTGACTATTAGCAGTAAACACGCCTAATGGCCTGTGATGGGATGTTAGATGGGGTGGGATCTGAGTTACGACAGAGAATTCTTTCCTGGGTGTCTGGCTGGTGAGTCTTGCCCACATGCTCAGGGTTTAGCTGATCGCCATATTTGGGGTCGGGAAGGAATTTTCCTCCAGGGCAGATTGGCAAAGGCCCTGGGGGGTTTTCGCCTTCCTCTGCAGCGTGGGGCACGGGTCACTTGCTGGAGGATTCTCTGCACCTTGAAGTCTTTAAACCACAAGTTGAGGACTTCAATAACTCAGGGGTTTGTTACAGAGTGGGTGGGTGAGATTCTGTGGCCCGCGTTATGCGGGAGGTCAGACTAGAAAATCACAATGGTCCCTTCTGACCTTGAAGTCTATGAGTCTATAATCCCAAGAGGTGCAGTGATCAGCAATTCCTTCCCACAACACTGCACTGTGGGATACATACCCACGGTGCATTGCTCACCCTGTCGATGATGGTGCTCCCAATGTGGACATGATCTATTGACAGAGGGAGCAAGTGGGAACACCCTTTGGCGATTTCGTTTTGTCAACTTCTGGGTGTCAACACAGGGTTTATCAACAAAACTTAGTAGCGTAGACAAGCCCTCAATGACTGTCTGGGAAAGGCCATTAGGGAGAACAATAGGTCTTAGAAGAGGCTAATCTCCCACCTGGGAACCTTCCTGGGGATGCTGCAAACAGCCTCTGAGTCCTGGCTGTGGTGGCCCTAAGAGTCACCTGGTACTGGACTCCATGATAAACCTAGTGTTTTTCCACTGACCGGGTGTGGGAATCCAACTGGGAGACAAAGGGTTTCCACCATATGCTAAAACTATTTAAGGCAGGGGAGGGACATCATCATGGGTTGTTCTTCACTGACTCCAGCCCAAGAAAGAAGACTGCTGGAAACCCCTAAGCCGCAAAAGACTGAACTAGAGGAGAAGGGCTGAGTCCAGGCGAGAGGGCTGTCTAGCCTGCGAAAGGAATAACTGGAGTTTTAAGCTGCAAGCAAGTGCAGCTCGCCTTCAAGAATCTCCGCAACCTGCCTAAAACAACATTGAGGGTGAGAATTTACTACACGCATCCAATTTCTTTAGTATATTAAGCTTCGATTGCGGGTTTGTTTTATTTGCTAGGCAATCTGCTTTAATCTGTTTACTATCCCTTATAAATCACTTAAAATTATCATTTGTAGTTAACAAACTTCTTTTTGGTTTCAGAGGGGCAGCCGTCTGAGTCTGTATCAGCAAAAACAACGAGGAGTCCTTGTGGCACCTCAGAGACGAACACATTGATTTTTGTTTTGTCTAAACCAGTGTGTGGAAATCATAACGGTGGGGCAGAAAGCGGTGTATATTCCTCTCCACATTGAGAGGGGGAATTGCATGAGCTTCTGCTGTGCAGATTTCTGTGCAGCGCAAGATGGTATAATTTTGGGTTTACCCTCGAGAGGGGGGTGTGCACTTGAGTACCGGGCAGTTCCTTAGCTGAGCCTTCCCACGCAGAGCTAATCTCAGCATCTGTGGGAAGCTGCCGCTGGGTGTGTCCCTATCTGTATGTGTGCTCGTAAAGTGCAGTCCGAAGCTTGAGGGAAGGCGTCACAGGCTGTACAGTGTTAAGGGAACCCAGGCTGATGGGTCAGGCGGGGTCAGTGATACCCCAGTTCCAAGTGGCACCCTGGGGGAAAACTGTCACAAGGTGCAGTTTGGAAGGACTTCGAATGCAGACCCATTCTGAAAAGTGATTCTAAAAATGGCATTGTGCGGTTCTGTATTCATTCACTTTCACCCACTCCAAACCCGGTACACTGAATAGTATCTCTAGCTTCCAAGCATGCAAACGCAGTCCGGGGAGCTTTCCTAGTCATGAACAGTCGCCAGTTATAATCTGCAGCCCAAGTTCTGCCCTCAGTTATGCCTGTGCAACAACGCTGTCCTTATATCCTGCACCTAAAGCGATATTATCTTCAGATGTCACTGAGTGCAAAATTTGGCCTTGCAATTGGAATGTAGTTAACAATTCTGCTGAGCTGGGCTGGCTTTGCAGGGCACAACAAGCAGTAAAACACACACAGAACAGTAAAACTTTGAATACCCCTGGGGAGCGTTGTATGGAGTAAGAATGGTGCCATTTTACAGACTTTTCAGACTAGATCAGCACTTTAGGGATCTTAGTGAGCCCAGGGGAAAAGGGTCAGAGTACAGCATAACCATGATGGTCTTGGCTTCCTTCCAATATCAGGGGGCATGAACATAAACTGAGGAAGAGCCATGTACTAAAGGCAACATTTTGTCATGTGCACAGTAGTTAACGTGGAAAAAACTACCAAGGAATTGCTAACAATACAGATCTATTAGTGTATAGGCTAACACAGCTTTTAAGTGGTCAAGCCCTGAATAAATACAGCCGTGAATTAACGGAATTACACATGAAGAGCTTACCGGGTACATGACTTGCACTCCTCTGTTGGATACGCCCCTAAGTGAAGCCGTCTCAAGTGGTCAATTTTTGGCTGACCAGGTGCCCTGCATAGGAAGAAAAATGTGAGAAAACCACACTGCTGAAAAACTGTAAAAGCTGTTTCCATGATCGTAGGCTCGTTACACAGAAGGCTTGAGATCCAAACAACCAAGGTTCACATGGAACTATGGTCGACTGATTCCCTCTGGCAGGTGTGTCGTGTATCTCCTAATGGGGCGCTGTGATGACCCTTCTCCAAGTGTAAGGGACTGCACTCAAGGGATTAAAGTTCTACTTCTACCCATTACGATTAACTATCACAGTCTCACAAACCGCTGCCTTCTTCCGGTGAGCGAATTTCTATTATATAAATAGGAAGCATTTAACCCTCATATCCTGGCCAAACCCCATCTTAAGAAATTACATTCTGCTTACCTAAATTCCCCCATAGTTTCAACCAAATACTGCATCTTTTCCTCCAAGTTCCCTGCTTAAACCTAACATACGGAATTTGACAGAGAATGCAGAAGTGGCTCATTTTAGTGAGGGCTGACTTGATCCCTGACCATGCAGTCTGCAAAGCACAGTGAGATTTAACAGGAGGAAAGATACAATGTAGGGTAGTGTTGCATTTTTAATTCCCATCACATTTTATTCTTTGAATTCCCATTTCAGATTCCTTAGTGCCTGTGTGTCAATAAAACATTATACCCATTTTAGAGACTGAAAAATCAAGGTGCAGAGAGAGCAAGCAACTCATCTGTGGTCACAGAGTGAATCTGTGGCAGAGTCAGGAGTCCTAACCCAGTCCCCTACACTAACCAATAGAGCACACTCCCCTCCCTAAGAAAGGAATAGCAATTTTGACTTCTGGTCTATTGTACTGTAATCCTTAGATTACACTCCTTCCCAGAGCTGAGAACGGGATCCAGGAGTCCTGATTCCCAGTCCTCTCTCTCTGCTCTAACCACACTACCTGCTTGTTTCGGATTTCCATACCTGACAAAGACATCAAACTGCGATGAAACAGTGTGACCAATGAGTCCAGGGGCCTTCCCGAACTGCAGTCTGATGAGCTGCTTGTTCTGCAGCTTGCTGATAATGCCATTATTAATGGGTAACCAATCTACATTGGGAATAAGCAACTGGCTGGGGAGAAGACAACACTCGTCAATCAGGGTATCGTCTGGCTCGCTCGGGTGAGTTTCGTCACGACCTGCATGGGAGACGAAGCACAGAGAGAACTTTCTCTAGCATGCTACTTGCTTAAAGGACAATAAATGCTGTTGCCTGCAAGTTTCCCCCTCCCCGATCCAGTATGGCAGCTCAGGAAACAAATAAACAATCCTTTAGCCTCTCTTTCTCCTTCTAATTGCTGCAGACATACCCAGAGCCTCATTATCCCCAAGTGTTTTTCCTGTGTACAATATGCAACATCCATTGCGCACAATATAGGATGAGTCTCTCTAATTCTGGGAAGTTTTAAACCCTTACAGCACAGCCAGAGTTTAGTCAACAGCCTGAAGAGCAGGGACATGCTGTCCTGGGTATCTGAGGTTGCCGTGTAAACAGGGAGGCAGCTGGGCTTCAACAGGCCCCAGATCCGGATCACCACCATGAGCTCTCTAAGCATCCCCAGTGATGCCCCGTCTCGCAGGAAGCTGTGCCCTGGTCGCACAGGGGATCCCTGCAGGGAAAAGGAGGAAGGGAAGGGAAGAGAAACTTTTAGGATCTGGGCTCACAGACATCACCACCCGAACCATTTCCCATACAGGTGATCTAGCTAAGATACTTATATGGCCCCCCATTATTGTCATCATCTGCTACATTTTGCAGCATGGCAAGAGGTTAGTATAGCACCATGTGCGTTTGTGCTCGCTGTAGGCGCCCAAAGAGCAGAAGAGCAGAAGTCAGGAGTTCTGGAGTCCAACTCTGATTTCACTTACACAGGTGGTTTCTCCATTCAGCGTTACTCTGGATTTATGCTGGCATGAGCACAATCAAAACCAGGACTTGTGGTTTCTATTCCTAGCTCTGCCACTAATTTGCTGAGTGGTCATGAGTAAATCACTTTCCCTATGTAAGAAGAAAATAATGCTATTGACAGGCTTAATTAATGCTTGGAAAGCACTCAGACTTAGATGAAAGGCCCTAGGAGAAGGGCTAAGAAGGGTTATTATGTCCTCTGCGTAGATCTGCACACTCAATTTCCTTTAGCACACTGCAAGATGAAAAGTTACACTGAAAAAGATGTACTTGGCATTAACACTGGCTTCAGAGCAATCCATTTCTAGGACAACAGCACACGTTGGGCACACTGATTAACCCAACAGCACATGGCCACTGAATGAAAGGCGGCTTTCGTTACCCGGCTGCCAAAGGTGGAGGACAAGTTCTCACCTGGTTAGGGAGGCTGGCAAGCAGATAGAGCACAAAGTCTCCCACCCACTGGATGAGCTGCTGCAGGGACTGCAGGGTAGTCATCTCCAGGACAAACTCCTCTGTCTTCAGGTTAATCATCACTTTGTCAATGTCTGAAATGGAAGCAAGAGAGCTCCTAGCACAGGGAGAAAAGAGGCTCTGGGAGTTTCCACCATTGTGAACAGACTGCTCTCCTCGCTTTTAAACCCAGCTACTGACTACAAAGGCATGCAACTTTACGCCTACCCCAACAGGGCAGCCTATAAAAGGCAGTGTGGTCCAATGGGTAAGGCACTGGGCTAGGCTGCAGGAGACCTGGGTTCTGGTCCCAGCTCTGCCAACTGCCCTGCTGTATGTCCCTTCCCCCACTATGCCGCTGTTTCTCCTCCCACCCTTTGTCTATCTTGTCTAATAGACCATAAGCTCTTCAGAGGCAAGTCTCTGCCGAACTGTGAACCTGCAAGCCCGACTCTGGTTGGAGCGTCTATGTACTATCGCAGTATAAACAGATACACACCCCTGGGGAGCTTTCATGCCCAGCGCCTGTAACAGCCTACATGGAGTTGTCCACATTATCCTGTTTCATTGGTGGGCATCTGGTCTCTGACACCATCATCTTTTGGGGTTCCACCAACACACCTCAGGTTCACAAGTGAGTGAACCTTTGCTGGGACTGGTAGTCACTAAGGTGTGGAACTCACTCCCCCCATGGAGTGTCCACCCTAATCTAAGTCCCTGCAATGAAAGACTGATTCAGAAGGGGAGGGAGCTGATCATCAGCCATGCAAATAGCCGTGCTGCAACAAGGGATGCGAACCGCTACCTATATCCGTAATCTTGGAGCAGATCTCGGTGAGCCGGTCACCGGGGCTCTTGTCTGGAGTGTTCAGGAAGTGTGGGCGGAGCAGCGATTTCAAGGTGCAGCTGATGGCGATCAGAAATAGCTTGGCGTGATAGTCACACACGCGTGCCACCGTGTTGGAGGAAAGCTTGCAGAGAGAGGCCTTCATGGCAACGATGCGGGTGGAGAGAACCTGTTTGACAGGGCCACACAAGGATGAGCACAGAAACAAGATCAGATTTAGAATGAACCTACTTAAAACAAAAACCCGCTTCTCCCCAACACCCATTTCCTCTCTCTCTAGACATCACCCTGAGGAATGAATGCTGTTCTGTGTATGTATTACCACTGGCCACAGTACCCATTTACATCAGCAACAGGCTTTACCAGCTTACCAGGAGTGCCCCGAGAGCTGCTGAAATCTAATACTCTGAAGGCAGAGTAGCCAAGACAGTGGTACCAACCATATGCTTAAAATGCTAAGTAAGCCTAAACCAGCCATGCTCTATCATTGGGGCAAACCCATTAGACACTAGGCAGTATGCTAAGTTCATGCATAAGAATTCTCTACACAGTAATCACCCTGGCTGAAGTCATATGCCCTTCCCAATCACTCCAAGCCCCCAACAGTAGATAAGTACCAGATTCGGAGAGGCAGTGTAGCCTAGTAGTTAAAGTAACCCTTGGACGTTCACTGGAAACTAGTGAATCCTGGAAATTAACATCCCCCGATCTACTCCTGTTCCTTGACTCCCCTCCTATCAGTCCACACTCTGCCCTGGGCCTAGCGTCCCTCAGCTGTTTCCTCACCTGCTGCAGGGCTGCATTCTGGCGCATATACTCCTCATGCAGCTTCTCCACCAGGTTCTGCACCATGTTGGGCTGAACGTGGAGTAGGATATCCCACCAGTCGTACCCTGTCACCATGCAGTATTCCAGTAGGAACAGCAGGTGGCGGAGAGACATGTTCATGTCCAGCACATGGCCCATGGAGGGAGAGATCCGGAGCATGCTGAGCTGAAGAAAGAAAGGAAAGGGAACACACATCAAGAGGATCCATCCATTCTAAGGGACTAACAACACATGGAATCAGAGTGGCAGGAGATCAGACAAAGTTATCGATCTACAAAGCCTCCAACAGTGAACAGTGTCAGCAACATTCCAGCAAGTGTTGTCTGCGCTACACCCTGCAAATGTACCCCCGCTATGATCTGTGGAGACAATCTCCTAGGGTACGGGCACTTCAGTCTCCATAGCAGTCTCAGACTTAGCTTCTCTGTTAAAACTCGCCACAAGAGGCCAGTTCTGGAGAGAGGTGTGAAAACTGGACTGAGACCTATTAAACTCATTCCACACAAGTTAACGGCCTATATCTGACAATAGCAATTGTTAGTTGCTGGAGATACAGTTCTGTTAAACAAAGGGAAAATGCAGGCACTATCTTGGAAGAGACTCCCTACTGGGAAGGTCAAATGGACTTGTAATAATGTCCCCTGGGAACTCCTGGAAGACCCATTGCTTGAGCCGTTTAAAAGCAAGCAGAGCAGAGTCCCGGTGAACTGAAGGGAGTTTGTCCTGGCCTAGAAGAGCTAATAGATCTTTTCCCACACGAGGCAAAGTACCTTGCCATGGTTATCAATCCCAACCAGGGCCAGCGAAGTCCAGGAGAGCTGCATGGCTTTGAAGTGAACCAAAGGACCGGCTGCCCGCTGCCTTTTGATTGCCTGCTCATCCACTGGGCGCTGAGAGGAAGAACCATAGAACACTGCCATGGTCTGCAAGGACAGGCGATGAACTATGTGGACGCTACCATCATGGAAGGCCAAAGCAAGACCTGAGGGCAAGAAATATCTGGGGTTTAGCAAGTGACTCCTATTAGTGTAACCCATCTCACCCCCATAAGACACAGACAGTCGTCACAAAGCCAGACGGCATCTCTGCAGACAGCCCATTGGTCTCCAGCCTACCAGAAGCCTTTCTTCCCCATTCTGCCCCACATTTTTACAGTAATAAGAATACTCGGCTCGTCTATAGGATCTGCTACTGGAGGATCCCGAAGCACCTTGCAAACATTAAGACTCAATCTCACTGGGAGGAAGGTACACAGCACACCCATTCTGTTGTGTGTTAAACACTGATGCACTCAGCCCCGTACAGGGGGAAAAGCAAAGGTGGGCCCTGCCTCCGAAAGCCTACAGTCTAAGAGTACATCTACACTGGAGCAGAGGTGGGATTTCCAGCTCGGATGGACGTACACACGCTAGCTGTGAACTACCTAGCATGCTAAAAATAGCGGTGAAGCTGCGGCAGCAGGGCAGGCTAACCACCTGAGTACTAGCGTCTCAGATGGGATCGTGCTTGGGGCCCTCCCACTTGCACTGCTGTTCTTAGCAAGCTACCTCAATCAAAGTTAGTGCGTGCACGTCTACCCGAACTAGAAATTACACACCCAGCTGCAGTGTAGCTGTACCCCAAGAGACTGGCACACATACGACATGCTGGGTAAACTGAGGCAGGAAGGGGATTAAAGGCCTGATCTGCAGAGCACCTGCTCCTCTCACTGACTCCATAGGGGAGTTATGGGTGCTGAGCACCTTGGAAAAGCAAACGTTATTCTAATCAGGTCCTTGTATTGACTGTGGTACCTGAACACCCTAAGTGATTTGCCCAAGTTCACCCAGCAAGACAGTAGCAGAACCAAGAGAAGAATCCAGAAATCCTGACTTTCATCCTCCACTCTAACTGCTATATAGTATCCCTCCTCAACGCCAGCCTCATTAATAGCACTGCCTGGAGAACAGGCGCCCCGATCTTTCTAGGTTTCTTCAGTCCTCACTAGTAGACATGCAGAAAGTCCTTTCAAGCTGGGATCCAGTGACAGATGCCTCAGGCATCCCAGCACATATGACAGCTACAACAGTTCCTCCTGAGGAAGCTCCACTGGGAACAGACTCAGTCCAGCTTTAAAGGACTTCTTCATTCCCGCAGGGCATCTTCTATCAAGACAAACACACTCCAAAGTAGCTGGGGCTCTCTCTGTTCAGAGGTGAGATGAACAGAGGCAGCAAAAACTTCCATCTGCAGCTAGATGTTCAGAAAAGAAACCTCCTCACCCAGTCCAGGGAAGAATTTGGTGTCATTGGCCACTTTCAGATCAGTATTGGTTAGGGAGATTGGTAGTTTCGGCAAAGCCACAGCTGAAACGCGATCCAAATCATTGGTGGCGGAGAGAATCCGCCATTTCAGTATCATCGGCTGCTTGTCTCCAACTTGAAAGAAAAAACGGACAAAACAAATGACAGAAATTCACTTAAAAAAGTCAGAGAAAGTGTCACAGATGTCCCAGTCTTGAATTCTCTCCCTCCCCCCACATGCCTGGAATTAAACATGGATTATAAGTTTATTCACTCAGACTGATGCATTTTTACAGACTCATTAGTTTTACAAAAAAGTTGTGGGTTTTTTTTTCTAAATCCATCATGATGGAGGGCTCTTCTAGTGGTGATTCCCGAATGCATAGAAGAATAAGGATGGGATTTCGAGTCATAACTGGGTCAAGAGTTTACACTAAGTTTTGATTTTCCTTGGGCTCTGCTCCCGTTTTTGAGCAGCATCAGCTGCTGAAACTCACCCACAGGAGAGATCTGCTGGAAGATGTTATTGACTGGCAAGCCCTCTTTCCGGAGAGACCAGCACTCCACGATGCTGCTGTTCTGGTTGGAGGCACAGAGCAGCACCTTCAAAGCAGAAAGGAATTTTCAAACCAGGCACAGCTACAAAGCTGTATCTTTCGTGCCCATCCTCTAGACCAAAAGGAAGGGGAAGATTTGCTACTGTAACTGTCTGCATGAAATTCAGAATACAGGAAGAAAAAGTGAAAAACAGAGGTTTTGCAACACCCGAAGTTCCAAGCTCTTCCTTGAATGTTTAACCCTCCGCACCCTTATGAGACAGACATCACAGGCAGAACTTTGATATGCATATCTAACAGCTGTCACACCCATTTACCCCTCCAAATTATGAACACTCTCATATCTACTGCCCTGTTTCTTCTCCCACAAGTCTGTAAAATGCAGCTCTTCTCAATGCAAGGAGAAAACAAAATCATAAAACCAGACAACAGGAATTGAACTGAACATTACTACAGGTAACCGCTCTAGAAACTGTAATCATCTCCTTAGTCACAGGACATTAAGTCAGATGCTCTGAGATAATGTGCTCCACCCTCACCTGGAGAAAATAGCTAGGAGTGGGGAGTTTGGTCTTTAACACCAGTAAGTTCTTGGCCCCTCTGCTGAGATTGCCAAACTGCTACCAATTATGGTAACATCTGTGAAAGACACCCGTCCACTGCCAAGCAGACTTATGCCACCAAATCATTTCAGACAGACCAAGAGCGTCCAAGAGTTTTAAGCACTATTGACTTGGGCTGGCTTTGAAGCAGTGAGCTACAACTGAAAGACTCCATATCCCAGAATCCCGTGAACAGTCTAGTGCCCCTCAAGAGCAGCTATTTGTTTGACCAGTCTCCCAACAGAGAGAACAATAACCAGGACCAGTAGGAGTATGGCTTTTCAAACTGCCTTTCCATGACTCAGAGAGCCCAGCTATTACGCGCTAACACACCAGAGGGTAACATGTCACACAAATGTCTCACAATTAGGCCCAACCACCAGAATCTAGCTCTGAAGCAGTGCAAGAAAAGCCCCGTGTGCATTGGTAGAGCTGGTGGGGAGCCCTAGACTGGAACAGCAGATGGGCTGCTGGTTAGTGCAATAGCAAAGCTGTAGGGGGGACTTTACAGATCCATGGGTCCTTCCCTTTCCTTCGCGTTTAACTCTTGGAATGCTAGTATAACATAGGAGGAGGGAGCTCACCTGCTCGGACATGTCCCTGGCGAGGAATTTCAGGTGAGTGATGGCTGGATACTTGTCCTTGCGGACTGGGTCTGTGGTGCACCGCATGAAAAGGGAGGGCAGAATCTCCGTGTCAATTTTGCATTTCTCGTTCACGACGCTGACGCAGACCTTGTAAAACTGGACGGGAGAGGTGCTGCTGCCATCCGAGGTGGCGACCACGATGTTTCCCCCGCCCGTGAAGGCAATGTCCGCCAGGGCGACGCGGCAGCGTAGACGGCACAGGCTCTCCGTGGATGTCAGCACTTGCCCGTTGGGCTTGAGGAGAGAGACTGTCACCAGGCCGCTGATGGTCACAGCGATCCAGCCTTCCATGGGCTTCCCACCAAACAGAGTCAGGGAGGGAGAGAACTTGACCCGGGAAAACTTCTCGCCGAAGTTCGATGCTCCGGACTGTGAATGGAGATTAACACACACACAGAGGTTTGATCCTAGGGCTGAACGACTCTGCCGTTACCTGAGTCTCCTTCTAATATCACTGCAACATAGTCTAGAGCAGTGATACTCAGTGGTACAGGAGACAAATCAGTGATCAACATTACCCAAAAGAGCCACAGTAGTGTTAATTCATAGATAGATATAGTAAATGAAACAATCATTATTCTCATGGCAAAATGGCTGAGCGAGTAGTATTTTATCTACTAAAATTATTTAATAACAGTAAAAGCATCCTGATTGGTTAATAATTAAATCACACAATGTTTTAATATCATGTGCCGCAAAGAGCCGCAGGAGACACAGTAAAGACCCACTTGTAGCTCATGAACCTAGGTCTGAGTATCACTGGCCTAGAGAGCTAAGCAGGGGATTAGGAATCAGGACACTGAATTCTTATTCCTGATCTTGCCATTTTCTCACTACGTGACCCTGGATAAGTACTTTCGCCTCTCTATGACCGAGCTGTCCTCGTTTGACACATAGCAGGGGGAAACTATCAACAGCTTTTTGAAGCTGAGCTCCTCTGGTGACAGGTGTAATGGAAATGCAGAGGGTCCATATTACATACATGTGCTGTGAGCCAATAAAGGTCTATTTGCCTCCTTTTTTGTCCCTCGGAAGAGCGAAGCTAAGCTTCTTCTGTCTTAGCAATGGCCCAATGCTGGATAGAATGCATCAGACGAGAGGAGTAGAAAATGAGTAAATGAGAAAAGTTCAGGCTGTTGACCTGAGCAGAGAATGGGAACCACATTCCTCTCATTCCTGCTCCAACACCAACTTGCTGTGCAACCTTGGGCAAGGCATTTCGCTGTAAAATGGAACAAATATTTATCTCATCAGCGTATCGTGAGGGTTGTGTATTATGAGATGACCTGTGGAATGGAAAGTTTGCCAAAGCCCCCGGATCTTCTCTGGAATCAGGGAGCTATTCCAGATCAAGCAGGCTAGATGGTATACCATTACTAAGCACATCTTACAATTCTGAAGGCATTTATCCTCACAACACTCTGTGAGATAGGCCAATGCTATTCTCCCCATTATACAAGACGCAGAGAGGCTAAGTGACTTGCCCAAGGTCATACAAAAAGTCTATGGCAGAGCAGGGATTTGAACCCACATCTCCCTAGTCTTAGACTACTGCCCCAACCACTGGACAATCCTTCCATGTGCGAGAGCTAGAACAAACCTTTTCCACGTGCAGGGCTAGCTTCACCCCATTGTGCAACCAGGAAAGAGCCACGATTGGATCTCCCTCCACCATGCTACCCACGGTGTTCTCCCAGCTGTTGGCCAGGTGATCTGTCATGCTCCAGCACTTGATGTGTCCATCTGCATCTGCTGACAGAAGCCTGGAACCTAATGCAATACCATCAAAAGAAGAACAGCAAGGTCAGAGTACACATCTCACAGAGATTACCAAGAACCCAGCCACAGGCATCTTCAAAGCAATGCAGTGGGAGGGGGAGGCACACAATGCAAGACAAAAGGATTAGGGAACATTACGCTCACACCAACATAAGCAGAAAATTCATAATTCAAGCAGCAATTTAATCTTGAGCACCAGTTCCCACTGTGTACTGGTGATATTGTGAAATCTTATCCCGGGTTGGGTTAATTCCTCAATGATTCAGCAGATCCGGGCTCTCACCTGTTGCTGGATTTTAAAAGTACCTCCTTCAGCACCTTGTGGCTATTACAGGTTGGATTTCAAGAGGTGACTCCTGGTTCCCACCAGGACATTTGGTACTACCCCAGGAGAGCAATCTATTGCTAATAACTAACCCAAGAAGGATGAGAAGCACAGTCCTCTATGAAATCCTCTATGTAGATCGGATTGAACTGAACAATGCAGATATTACATGATTGGCACTATACAAAGATTCCAGATAAAAGGAATCTAAAAGAGAAAGACCTCCATAAACTCCCTCTCTATGCCCCATCATACTGCGAGCAAGTTTATGAAGCCAACCCCCCCGTGCCACCAACTATAAGAGCAAAGCTTACCTGACTGATCCCATTCCAAACAGGTGATGATTTCAATGTGCCCAGAGTTAATGGAATAAACATCCCAGGGATGCTCAGTATCCAGGATATGGATCATGTGGGTAAGATCTAGGCAGGGAGAGACATCCAGTCCTTTTTAAAATTTGCAGTGGAATTTAATTTATTTTTAAAACATTCCATTTGTTATTGCAGGACATCAGTGAGCTTCAATTATTTGTACAGGGCCATAAACCCATGATGCTTTACAAGACCAAAAAATAAAGTGTCTGCTCTGAAGAACTGAAGATCTAATTAGAGTGTTTTTCCACAGCAAGAGCAGGGTTTTTTCCAGCTGGGGGTCATGACTAGGTGTCAAAAGGGGGGAGCAGATAAAAATCACAAACCAAGGAATGGGACAAACTGTACCTTTTTCCTCCTCATTTTTGAGGTCTGTTGTGAAGGCAATCAAGTTCCTGCAGGACCAAGCACACACCAGTGGGATGGAAGGACAGTGGTTGCTTTTGGGCCTTTTCTCCCACTCACAGACATATGCCAAATCCATTGTGCCCTGGAAGCCCTCCGAGGCACCACTTGCCTGTTGCAAGCCTATTCATAGATTGCTGGGTCTAAGAAAGAGAAGAATGAATAGGACGAGCAAAGGACCCTAAGTACATTGTCAAAGATCCCCTTTTAAAAACAACAGCCATTTTCACTTTCCAAAGGAAATCTGTTGCTTTGTGCAATCCCCACTGAAAATAAGGATGCACTGACTTACATTATCAGTCAGAACAGCCAAGTGAAGAATTCCCGTCATGGCTAGTTTTAAACCTTACACCATTTAAAGAATACTTTTACTTCCTGTGACATAGCTGGACCCCTCTGCTCCCATTTGCATTAATTCCTTTCCCCACCACTCTTTCCTTTCTCCCATGTCCTCATCCCTCTCGAGATCTCCCACTTAAGATCCTTCCAACCTTTACAGCTCATTCCTTTGTCCCTAAAGGTAACACCATTACAGATCCTGAACACCATTAATTAGGGTTTCCCTTAGTAAAGGGTAGCCCATACTTGGGCATCTGAGAGCAAAGAAAAGCCAATGGAGCTCATAATCTTTACAGCCACAATCACCTGGTTTAAAAGTTGTTTTCTGCTAAGGTGAAGAGAATGTGATCATACAGTTTATCCACTGTAACACTTCTTCCCAGGTAAGAATACCAAGTCTACAATCCAAATCCCATATTGCTCATTTTGCTTGTGGGCACCTATCTCCATAGCCCACTGACATAACAGTTCTTCTGTTTGAAGGAAGAGTACAGCGAGATAAAACAAGAGCCCACATAGTGGGCTGGATGGTTTCTTCCTAAATGGCTTAAGATTTCTTGACATGTAGGTCCAGTAAGCACCCTAGATGATAATTATCAGGGGGTAGCCGTGTTAGTCTGTATCTACAAAAACAACAAGGAGTCTGGTGGCACCTTAAAGACTAACAGATTTATTTGGGCATAAGCTTTCGTGAGTAAAAACCTCACTTCATCCGAAGAAGTCCACCCCCAATGGCATCTTCGGA
>NC_048319.1:5441141-5480287 GCF_013100865.1 Trachemys scripta elegans | reverse complement strand
AAACAACAAGGAGTCTGGTGGCACCTTAAAGACTAACAGATTTATTTGGGCATAAGCTTTCGTGAGTAAAAACCTGACTTCTTCGGATGAAGTGAGGTTTTTACTCACGAAAGCTTATGCCCAAATAAATCTGTTAGTCTTTAAGGTGCCACCAGACTCCTTGTTGTTTTTGTAGATGATAATTAACTCCCTCTGAGCGTCTGTATAACAGTCCCTGTTCTTAACCTGGAAATACAGGCCCATTAGCCTCATACGTATCTGTAAACAAGTGCTGCCTCTACAGTGGAAACATTACACACCACACGATCCATCATCTACAGCCAAGCACTGAGGTACAACCACATCTGCTCCAACCCCTCAGACAGAGACCAACACCTACAAGATCTTCACCAAGCATTCTCAAAACTACGATACCCACACAAGGAAATAAAGAAACAAATCAACAGAGCCAGACGTGTACCCAGAAGACTCCTGCTACAAGACAGGCCCAGAAGAGAAACCAACAGAACTCCACTGGCCATCACCTACAGTCCTCAGCTTAAACCTCTCCAACGCATCATCAGTGATCTACAACCCATCCTGGACAATGATCCCTCACTTTCACAGACCTTGGGAGGCAGGCCAGTCCTCGCCCACAGACAACCTGCCAACCTTAAGCATATTCTCACCAGCAACCACGCATCGCACCATAACAACTCTAACTCAGGAACCAACCCATGCAACAAACCTCGATGCCAACTCTGCCCACATATCTACACCAGCAACACCATCACTGGACCTAACCAGATCAGCTACAACATCACCGGCTCATTCACCTGCACGTCCACCAATGTTATATATGCCATCATATGCCAGCAATGCCCCCCTGCTATGTACATTGACCAAACTGGACAGTCACTACGCAAGAGGATAAATGGACACAAGTCAGATATCAGGAATGGCAATGTACAAAAACCTGTAGAACACTTCAACCTCCCTGGTCACACAATAGCAGATGTTAAGGTAGCCATCTTACAGCAAAAAAACTTCAGGACCAGACTCCAAAGAGAAACTGCTGAGCTTCAGTTCATCTGCAAATTTGACACCATCAGATCAGGATTAAACAAAGACTGTGAATGGCTATCCAACTACAGAAACAGTTTCTCCTCCCTTGGTGTTCACACCTCAACTGCTAGCAGAGCACCTCACCCTCCCTGATTGAACTAACCTCGTTATCTCCACACTGATATATACCTGCCTCTGGAGATTTCCATTACTTGCATCTGAAGAAGTGAGGTTCTGACCCACGAAAGCTTATGCTCCCAGTACTTCTGTTAGTCTCAAAGGTGCCACAGGACCCTCTGTTGCTTTTTACAGATTCAGACTAACACGGCTACCCCTCTGATACATTACCCCCTTGTTACTAGCCTTGGATCAACGCTGGGGAGTCTTAGATGCTGTTAGAAAACAGTATTTTTTTCTTTACGCGATCAGCGACCGGGGTGCTGTGACGGTCACCAAGGTACCACAGGGGTCCCCCGGTGGTGTCACTCTCAGGGCTACCATGGGACTGCCAGTGTTTCGCCTCCACCCATGAACCCTGCTATCAACAGCACCACCCTGGGGCAGCTGGGATCCCTCCACTCCTAACAGTGGGGTAGCCAGGATCTTCCACGCAGGCCACCCCCAATGGCACCAAGATACAGGGGTTGGGAGATTCCCCCCAACACACACACACACACACACACACACACAGATGGGGAAGTGTCCATCTCCTCCAAGATGGGGGGGTAACCCCCCTCCCCCCACAGAGGCAGGGATAATACCTAGCCCCTCCCCCACACAGGAAGGGGGAGGGTAATTACCCCACCCCCACCCCAGAGAGAGGAGGTAACTGCCCTTCCCCCCCCCTCCTGAGAGACTCACCTACCTCCCCCCATCCCTCCGCGCCGCCTCCTGTCTGCCGAGAAAGGCCCCCTGCCCGGGCTGCCCCCAACGGGCCAGAACAAACCTCTGCTCTCAGGGAGCAGGCAAGGGCCGGGGCTCGGCTCCGGAGCCCGAAGGAAGGGAGGAGGCGACTCGCCCCGCTGGCCTGTCTCTGTCAGAGCGGGAGTCGGTCTCGGAGCCGTTAGTGGACAATTCGCTCAGGCATGGCAGGGGGCAGCCCCAGTGTGAGGGCCTTCTACAGCAGAGGGCGCCGCTAGGTTAATTTGCATAAACGCTTACCCACAATTCCACATGCACGAGAAGCTGAGATGAGGGTCATATTTCAGTGGAAATAAATGAAAATACACTATTATTACAAAATGAAATCTGTATAGGTATGAATTGAAATATGAATATGCATTAGATAAATGTATTTTTCAAAATATTAAGTTCACCCTTACTAAAAATGATTTAAATATATGGAGATATAAATACAAAGCTGGCCCCCTTAAAATTTGTGCTCGCTTCGGCAGCACATATACTAAAATTGGAACGATACAGAGAAGATTAGCATGGCCCCTGCGCAAGGATGACACGCAAATTCGTGAAGCGTTCCATATTTTTCTTGCCTGCCATTCCCCCCTTGTAAGGAGTGAAAGGAAACAACTCCAAGGGGTATTTCTGTTAACTCCCTCTGCAGCAGGGCTTTACAAATGAACCTAAGGGGTGGGGGCTGCCCAAATATCCCCCCCCAAAAGCCTCAGCCTTTGGGAAAATCCAAGCCCCCCCAATCTAATTATTCAGAGGTACCCAAAGCAACCCTCACATATCTCACTCTTAATTCCCCAGATCTCACGTAAACTCCACTATCTTGATATTTACATAGTGGGGTGTATCTGAGTCTATTTTTCCTATTTGGTTACATACAAATAACTCTGTATCTTGGTATTTGCATCAGTGCAAATAAATCCCAGCAACTTGCTACTTGCGTAGACCCAAATAAACCCCAATATCTCCGTATCCAACAAAACATCACTATTGCAAGTAAATTTGCAGAATTCCCCAGGTTCTCTCTATTTAGGGAAAGTGACATGCCATAATCTTATTGGCAGGAGTTCTTGCCCGGCTTGGGATTTTGTTACACCATGAAGTTCTATGAACCCAGATCAGGTTTTAAGCCACAGCCAGGCCAAGTCTGGAGTCAGCCATGTGGGGGCTTGAGGGTAGCACAAGCCAGTGCTGAGGTTCAAGCAAGCTGGGAGTGAGTTTTGGAATGAATCAGGGGCTCGGAGGTTTGAGCAAACACCCACCCATCATCAGGTGCCAGGGTGGGAGTTGTGGTTTCAACATGAAACTTCAGGGAACTGCAGAACACGCTGTCAGCAGCTTCATTCACACTAAAAAAACTCCCAAGCACAACGACCTGGTGCGGAAATCTGTGCCAAACCCCATTCGCATGGGCACTGCCAGTTTCAGGTCCTCCTGGCTTCCATGAGCAGTGGAGGCATGGTGGTGGGGGTGCAGAAAGTTACAGCCCCTAGTGCCCACCCTGACTTACCCAGCTCCTTGGTCTGCTCCCATTCCCTTTCCACGCTGACCCGTTCCAGGAACATGAAACAACCTGAGAACTGGGGACGCATTCAGCTTCCTGACAGCGGGGCAGCCCTCTTTTAATTATTGTTAGCGACATTGTGGCAGTACCTGGCAGGCTGTGTCATGGACCATGGGCAGGGTGCTAGGGGCTGTACAAACAGAACAAAAAGACGCTCCCTGTCTCTCACTTTGCATGATGCAGTGTGACCAAGCAGGGCCTCTGGGACAGTTCTCTCTCCACGCTGGGGCTTAAAATCACTCCTCTGTCCTGGGGCTCTGTGGACACACCCGAGGCACTGGGTTGATCCCCCAGGGGCATGCAGCTGGCTGGTTTCATGCTCCCTGATTAGCCTGGCTGGCAGGTGGAACAAAGCATTGTGTCCCTTGTCCCCTCCACATGACCACCCCTGTCCTCCACCCCGTCCAGCAAAGGCAGATGGAGGCCGATTTAATGCACTTGCAACCCCCCCCCTCCCCGTCCCTGTCCCCAAATGAAAAAGTGCAAGACGAGAAAACCAGACAGAGAGCAGGTGGTGCTGGGAAGCCCCATGGGCTCAGTCCTTGGGCCTGATGGCTCCAGTCAGAACCCGCGAGGGGCTTCGGCGCGATGGCTGTTCCAAACAGCCTCAGCTCTGCCAGAAGGAACCAGCCAGTTGGGTTGGCCAGAGGCCCAGGAGGCCTCTCCCTCCTTGCAAGCTTGCTTCGCTGCCTGGCTCCTGCCTTCCTTCCCATCCAGCCTGGCAGGGGGTAACGCTTCTCCGCCACGGGTGGCAATTAGAGACCTCCTAGGGCTGCGTGGGGAGCCGGTAAGTGGTAAGAGCCAGAGCGAGCGCTCCACGGGGCTCCATCAGACCGGTGCCTTTCATGTGCCTGTGAATAAAACTGCTCATTAGGGCCTGGCTGCCCTGCGTTTCCATGTTCAACGGCAGTTTGCAAGGGGCTGAGGCAGCACGGTCTGGCCATAAACAGGAGGGACAAGGCACAAAGCCCAGGCCCCGTGAGTGACCCCGCTCCCACTTTCTGCATAGGCTGGGGGAGTGGGGTGAACGGGCATCTCCCCTGGCTCCCTGGAGTCCGACTGCAGTTCACAAGAATATCCCCCCAAGAGAAAGGAAGATTGAAAGGACAGTGGAGGATCTGGACCAAGTTGTTCAGATTTTAGATCCTTACTCCCAGGGTCCTCAGACTTCTGATTCCACCCACTTTCTCCTCTTCCCCGCCCCCCTCCCCCCCTCAACCTCCCCCATGCCAAGACCAGGAGAGTCCATCACTCCAGTCTCCATGAATATGGCCATGCAGAGGGTTGGGGGTGATTGGGGAGGGGGCGGGGTTATGCCTATAATCTTGGATGGAACAAGCAAAGGCGATGCAGAGACGTCCCTTCCTACTGCTGGAGCGAGCCATTGTCCCGTTTCTCGTATGGGTGCTGAGTGGCGCGCATGGCCCAGGCAGGGGCCCGGCTAAAGAGGCTTTATTGTGCTAGAATACCATTTGCAAATGAACGCGGGGCTGATAGCCCCAGTTGGAACCAAGGCTGCTGAAGGTAGGTGGGCTGCCCTAGCGTAGTTACGACCATGCCCTTTCGTCTAAGCTGCAGCCTCCCCCTTTGCGTTGTCACCCTGGGAGTCCCCGCCCCCCCAGCTCTGCTAAGGTCCCTCAATCTCAACCTATGCCCATTTGCTATCCCAGCCCTGGCTCCCCACCCCGTTCTTTTGATGCATCTCAGGCCTGACCTGTAGCCTCCTGCTCTTCTAGCCCTGGGCCTCCCAAAAGCAGAGGAATAAGTGTGAGGTAAAGCAGAAACCCCACCCGCATTCATTGTCCCTCTGCCCTAAACCAGCCTGCATTTCCCCCACGCTCCGGTCCCAGTATCAAGGACGCGAACCTCTGGGCCCAGCCCACATGGGGGAGACGGAGCCCCAAGCCCGCTCTGCCTCGAGCAGCGAAGAGCAAGGTGCACCCAGCTCAGAAAGAATCCCCAGCGGCACAAGAACGGGACTTTTAGTGGTGGCTCCGCCACGAGGGGGGTTGTATCTGTCAGACCCGCAGCCATGACACGAGGATCAGTGCTACTTACCGCACCGAACCAAGCCCCTGTAAGCCCTGGGTCACGCTCCAGCTGCAGAGCCACAGAATAGCCTTCTACTGCTTCCAGCTCGTGGAGCAGCTGGCCCACATGGTGGGGTGGGGGAGGTGTTACACTTCCCCAACAGGGAGATCCGGTCCCACTGGTCCACACAGTCACCTTCCACAGACCCAGGCCTGGTGCTGATTGGAGAGTTGGGTGGAGAGCTGAGATACTGCACCATGTGGCCCTATAAAGTTGGGGGGGGGGGTCAATTCTGGCCCAACAACGAGGAAAAACTCCAGTTTGTCAGCCCCAGAACAACGGGCATGTGGGGTGGAGTCCCTGGGGCCAACCTGATTGCAGCACAAACCCCAGCTGAGGGAATCAGGCCACACCCCATGCTGCAGCAATGGGAAGGAGAGCCAGGCTTAAGCAGCGATAAAACCCAGCCAGAGTGAGGAAAAGGTCTCCAAGCAGCAAGGCTGGGGAGGGACCCTGATTAAGCAGGGGGGAGACAAGGGACCCTGAGAGGAACTTGGAGGTTGGGTAGGAAGTGACGCAGGGAAAACCACAGCACAGATAGACGAGCAGCCCTAGGCCAGGGCCCTAAGCAGAGCCCAGAGTGGGGCTGGGTTCTCCGACTGGCCCCAAGGCAGGCCACTACGCACGTGTCCACACTGCAATTAAACACCCGCAGCTGGCAGCAGACTCAGGCTCACGGAGCTCGGCCTGCGGGGCTGTTTAACTGCAGTGGAGACGCTCGGGCAGGAGCCTGGGCTCTGGGACCCCCCCCAAGAGAGCGGCTGTGCCACACCTGACCCCAGGGGAGCAAACCCATTCACAAGGCAGCATCTTACTAGTAGCCCACCACTGCAGCTCCCGCAGGGGCACTGGCGAATCCGTTCCCGCCCCAACAGATAAAGCTTCCAGGGGTCCAATTTATAGGTCTTGGGACTAGACATCAGCACGGCCTTTCCCCTCCTCCCCCCTTGACATGGGAAAAATGCAACCCCCAGTGGTCAGGAAATATAGCCAAGTGTGGGAGCCGGAGGAAGAGACTGTACTGCAGCCAGCCGGACGCGACCCTTGTTGGACAGAAAGACAGACAGGGGTGCGCACATACATTGTAGGAGGATGCTTGCTGGGAGAAAAAGACAGCAATGCAAACTGCTGGATCAATTTCACTCAGACTCCTGGGTTCTACAGAAGGCCATGCAGCCCCACGGAAGCGCTAACCATCACCCGTGGCCAGGACTCAGCCCTAAGGCTGATCCCACTTACGTGGCTGTAAATCGGCTTCAGTAGGGGCTGCCCCTGTGCTGTGAGCACGGCCCACTGCGATCCCAACGTTTCCTCGTATTCCCGTCTGTATCCACCTGTCGTCTTAGATTTCGTTTGTGAGCAATTTAGGGCAGTGCCTAGCACCAGGGGGGCGCTGGTCTGGAACGGTTAGGTGCTAGCGCTGTACAAGTAACAGGCAAACTTGCCCTTCAGGCTTTGGCCACACAGCAGTGGCACCCGTTTCACTAAAATCAGAGCCACCTTCTGTGGCGCAATTACATCTCTACCAGAAGCAACAGAGGGTCCTGGGGCACCTTTAGGTCCAACAGATGTATTGGAGCATAAGCTTTCGTGGGTGAATACCCACTTCGTCAGACGCATGTACCTGCTTATGCTCCAATACATCTGTTAGGCTTAAAGGTGCCACAGGACTCTGTTGCTTTTTACAGATCCAGACTAACACGGCTACCCCTCTGATATCTCTACCAGAGTGCATTCAACTGACTGCATTACGGTTCTAGCCAGGGAAGGGGCAAGGTTGTTCTCTACTGGCTCAGAATCCCACACATCCTTTTATCTTTGTTAGCCGAGCTTCACCTCAACCTGCTTGGTTTGTCTCATGCACCTGTAAGGTCATCTTCTAACCGGCAAGGTCTTTGGGACGGGGCCAGTCATTTGCCCTTTGTACAGCACCTAGCACAACCAGTGGTTAATATGAGCAAGAAATCTATTTACAACTGGCGTCATTCAGTCAGAACTCAAAGGCCACAAGTTACAGAGAGGAATCAGTGGAATCACTGGTTTAGAAGTGGGGCCCCAGAAGGCTTCCACTGGCTTAACTATAATCTAGTTTCACAGCTATATAGTTCAACTGGTGGAACTTGTGAACAGACAAGGCCTCTTACTGCTAACAGAAAAGAAAAAAGAGAAAGAAAAAGGAGGCACTTTAAAAATGGTACACAAGTACCTTTAAGAAAAACAGGTCGACTGTTTGATAGTTTCAGAAGTCTGCTATTACGGAGCACAAAGCTTTTGTATAGTAGACTGATTGAAAATATAATTTACGTCTATGTCAGTTTCACAACACCCAGGGGGCTAAGTGGATTCAACGCAGCGTGCGGCGGCAGCTGGCCCGGTTTCTCTTCAAATGGAAGATTGGACGGTGCTACAGCAGAAGCCCTGGAGTTTCTCCCAGTTAGGACGACTCACCAGTTAATTGCCTCACGTCGGAGCGCGACAGGATATTCCATCAGACCACGTCTTCACTCCGGACCACACGGTGGCACAGCCGTACCACTGCCAGACCTCCTGGGTAGCTGATATATGCTGACGCGAGAAAGAATCACCCCCCAAGGAGTGTCTCCCGCCGACACAGCGCTGTCCACACCAGGTGGCTTTTTCACACCCTTCACTGACAAAAGTGCTTGTGTAGACAAAGCCTCAGTGTCCTACCCCTCTTGCTAACAATACCCACCCTGGCTTGGACAGAGGGCGATCGCTAGTACACGACACACGAGCAGACAGATGACTCCGGAGCACCATGATTTATTGTCCTTGTGCACATACTTTCAACAGCTGAGTCAGCTCAGAAGGAAATTTTTTTGTTTTTTCCCCTTTCAGCAGAAGCCCCAGTTTTGGCCTCTGGTTGATAGCAGATTAAAGCATTACAAACTCCACACAGGCGCCGTCCCACGCATGGATCTGCTCAAAGACAGCAGGTGAAGGCTGCCGTTAAAACAGGTGACGGTCCTTTCAACCGAGGCAAGAGCTGGCGGATACGACTGACACAATTAAAAAGAAAAATCGATCACCATTCCCAGAAGCACAACACACAACATCCATATCCACGTTACAAACCGCAGTACGGTCCTGACTGCGTGCTGGGCTGCACGGAGGCACTGCCCGTGCCAAGATCGCTTTGGTTTGCGTCGTCTCACCAGACCAGGGCTTTCAGGAGCACGGGCTGGAGAGGCAGCGTGCAGAGATGGCAGGAGGGGAAGCCAGACCCCACGGCAGAGCAAAGCAGGGACTCTCGCAGGAGTCGGCCTTCTCTGCCCAGAGCAGCTCCCCGAATGGTGCGTGGGTCAGACACGCCCATGGGAAGTCAAGCGCTGCATTGTCCGGCTAGACCAGACCCTCGCCCGGGAGAGCACGGCTGTCCAAAGCAAATCTCTGTGGCTGTGTGTGAGAGGTTTTTTTGCTGAAAAAGTTTTTTACATCCAGCTGGTTTACAAGGGAAGAGATGTCAACGGAGCCCGATTCTCCACCCACTCGCTGTACAGCCTCACGCACGATCTACACTGGTGCTCAGTGAGAAGAGGGGGACTGGGCCCGATCCTGCCCTCTGGGAGCCTCATTCTGGTCACTAACCCGTATAAGTCAGGAGTAACTCCAGTGAAACCAACGGAGAGGAGACTCACGCCCTGAGCCTGTGCGGAGAGCGCTCCTCAGTCGGGATTCTTCACTACTCACCTGCAGAGAATTCCAATACAGGAGCTGTTCCCCACAGGGCTGGATCAGGGACACAGGCAGCGCAAGCTGGTGATGAATCAAACCCGGCCCATCCCTTTAAACCAGCTGCTATGTACAGGGGAGAGCAGCTCTTGAGATGCACCAAATTAAACACCGCAACACGTAGTATACATATTAAAAACCACACACATCCCAACAGGCTCTTCACGGCACTAGAAAGCTGGAAACGGAGCTATTTAAATTGTACCATGATATAACCCCCCCCCCCCGCCCTCCCCATCCGCCGGAAACCCCTGGCAGACCCAGGTGGCCCAAGCGGAGACGTTCAGCTCTGACCACCCCGCCCCGCTTGCGAGCGGCAGGACTGCCAGGGGCCTGGCTTCGATTCCACAATCACAAACCTGCATAAATGACACACCATATTCAGAAAAGGCCCCCGCACTGCAGAGAAAGCCAGAGCTTTGTGTTCAATGTCTCACTGATAACTGTACCAAAGCTTAAACGATAGCGATCCGGCTTCAGGGGGATGTTTGCTCAATGCCAATCCACACGGATGCACTAAACAATGGGCTAGTTACTCCCACTCGGGGCTGGCTCCCTGGACAGCTTCTCCTCTGAGCTTCTGTGGGCGCTAACAGATCGCTCTCCCTAGTCCAAAACCAAGCAGCCAGCAGGGGAGGGGGCCACCAAGTCCTGCTACGACACTCCTTCGAGCTTTTCACACAGATCTTTCACTCCTTTGCCTTTCACAGAGATGAGGCTAGGTAAGTGCTAATGCGTGCATTCGGGGGGAGATCTACGCCCCCTGTACGCCACTGGATTGTATGTAGGGCTGAGCCGTGGTGCTTTAAAGCACTAACTCTGTGGTGGGTAGCGAGCGGAAACAGGGTTAGGCACCAACCAAAGCAGTGCCTGCCCCCGACCCTGCAAGGCTGCTGCAGTCTGTGGTAATTCCCCTGCCGCCCTGGGTTTGTGACATGCAACTTACAAGTGATCTGCTCCACCAGCTGCTGGACGTTCAGGCCCCGATTCAGCAAAGCACTTCAGCCCGTGCTTAAGCTTCAGGCACCTGTCGAAGTGTTTGCTGAGCTGGGGAATGAGACCAATTCAGATGCTCAAGGGCCAGGTCAGAGCAGCTGAAATGCTAAGGCCAAAAGGGAACCGTTTTGTCACAAAAATACTGCTCCAAATTCAGCCCCAGGGGAAGCCAGAGTCCCCCAGGGACAGGTTGTTTGTTTGTGTTGAAATGAGCTGGCGTGTAGACACTCACGGTTCCAGGGAGCGCAGCTACTGCTGGGAGATAGCGCCACACCCCAGGCAGGGCTCGGCAGACTGGTCTCGCCCCTTAAGCATGGTGATATCTGGCGGCAGCAGCAGGTCCTGGAGTCCCCCTGCCAAGCTAAGAGGCCAGTGAGTCAGAGAAATGAGGGCAGGATGTGGCCCGAAGGGGCTGAGATGAAGGGCCCATCTTCACTATTCAGAAGCGATCTTGTTCCCCCAGCATGGTTAAAAAAGCACGATTCCATTTGACGTGAACAGGACTTTCACCATCACTCCGAACCTGGCTGGATCCTGAATCCGGAACATGGCTTGGGGGGCAGAAGAGACACAATCAAGATCCCATCTACGCGACAAGAGGGAACAGTATCGCAACAACAGCCGATATGCATTTGACAGTGTCGATGGGCCGCTGAGGGAAGCCTGCAGGGCCAACGCTTCCTCACCTCCCACCAGCCTACAGGCAGCAGGGGAGACCCTGGAGTCAGCTCCTACCCCCTCACCCACTCCAACCAGGACTCTGCCCACCCAGAGCAAAGGCTTCCAGAGAGGCAGAGTCCTCAGTCCTTGAGTGGGGGTTGGACACTTGAGCATGATGAAGGTTGACCTTTTGGGCTGTCCAGCAGGTGGTTCCACCCCCAACAGAGTGGTCTGCCTGGGGGGTGCTTGCAGGCCTCTGCCAGGCCCCCCTGCGAGCAGCAGAGATGGTGCCCTCCCCTGGGTACCAGGAGCAGTACGGAGAAGCCTTGGGTGGAACCAGGAGCACCCCGGGGGTGGGGAGGAAGCTGGAAGTCACACCCCAGTGTTGCAACAGCTTTGCCACACGGGGAAGAGAGAGTGGCAGCTGCGGGAGATGCCTGCAGGACTTCAGCGATGGGCAAGGGAAGACTTCTGATCTTGAAGCAGGGCCCAGGGGGCGGTGATCTAACCGGCTCCACACAAACCCACCCGCCGGTTAGACCATCACACAAGTGCAGAGAATCGTCTGAGAGGGTGGGGACCCCCCCCCCTTTGTACGCCGAGGACTGAGTGGACGGAGAGCAGATTTGGGGATCGTAGAAGCCTTCAGAGCACTGAGTGGGATGTCTTCCAGACCTATCAGCTCATCTGCTCCAAGTAGGCGGACAGCAGTAACTCCGGGGGCAGGAAGTCTCTGTGTTTGTTGCTCACTTTCATTTGGCGTTTCCCTTCAAAGTCAGAACCTGGACAGAGAGAGGAAGGAGTTTGAATTCTTTTTTTGGAACCAGATCATGCCTCTATCTCTCACACAGTCAGAGCAAAGACCACAGGATTGGGGCTTGCAATTGGGGTTATATTCTAGGACCAAACAGAAAGATACAGTGCTCTTCTACTCACTCACCCCAGTGATCAGACCAGGTGGGTCTCATTAGTTCCGACCCAGGAGGATAAGCTAGACGAGCACTTAACACAGAAGGCACCAGAGGCATGGACAGCGGTGTCCTGCCTGAAGAAAACTGTAGCCACAGCCACACTCAGGAGAACTCTTAGGTTGAGATTTGTGTTTTGTTACTTAAGGTTGAAGTTTTCAAAGTTGCCCAAGGGGGTTGGGCAGCCAAGTTGATAAATGCAAGCCCCAAAGAGGGGGTAGGTTTGGGCCAGATCCAGAATGTTTGCGTGCACTGAGTTAAGGTGCAGGAGCACCCCTGCTTGCAGACCCCCTCAATGACCTCTTACAGCACTGCCCAGACAGAGGCAAGTAGGTCAGCCATCTTTTACAGATGGGGAAACTGAGGCACAACATGACAATATGACTTGCCCAAGGTCAAAGTCTCTGGCAGGATTTGAGACCAGGCCTGGCCCACATCTGAGCTACTAACCCACTGTGCCTCCCAGCTGCGAGGTGCTGTATTCCCAGTAGGATTTGTATGTGCTCATTTCCAACGCAGTTTGCCTCACCCCATGAGCTCCCTTCGCACACAGACAGCACGCAGTGTGCCCTTCCAGCCCATCACACCCTCCAGACAGACACTCTCCTGCTGGTTCCGGGTGGCCAGGCCAGCTCGCTGCCTGGAAGGGAGCCGCAGGCGGCAAGAGACTGATTGGGCCAAGTGAACAGCGGGCTGTTTTGAACCGGCTGAGCCGAACCTCCTGATGAACATGTGGAAGGACGGCAGGATGCCACTTCCCAGTGAACGGCTCACCCAGAGCGGAAGCCGATAGCGAGATCAATTCCAGGACCCGCAGGACGTCTCCTAAGGGCTCAGCCTCGCAGTGGGACGGCGAATCTCTGGGCCAAACTCGGCCCCGGTATAAGCAGCAGCCATAGACTCCGACTCCGTGGGTGCTCCGGGGCAGGAGCACCCACAGGGAAAAATTGGTGGGTGCTCTGAACCCACCGGCAGCTCCCCGCCCCGCCCCAGCTCACCTCCGCCTCCTCCCCTGAGCACGCCTCTTCTTTCCCCAGCTCCAGCGCTTGCCGCCACGAAACAGCTGTTTCACGGCGGCAAGCACTGGGAGGAAGGGCGGAGGAGGGGGAACGCAGCGCGCTCGGGAAAGAGGCAGGACTGGGGTGGGGATTTGGGGAAGGAGTCCAATGGGGCAGGGAGGGGGTGGAGTTGGGGGTGGGACTTTGGAGAAGGGGTTGGAATGGGGGCGGGGGCGGAGTGGAGTCAGGGCGGGGCCGGGGGGGGCACAAGCACCCACCGGCGCCGGGAAAAGTTGGCGCCTATGGCAACAGCAACTCCCACTGACTTGCCAAGACGCCAGAGCGAATGGGGTTCCCAGCCCAGACATGCCACCCAACACACACAACTCCATCTCCCCTCATGCACACCCCGCTAGCTGTAAGCGGCGCTGCAGCTTGGGAACGCATTCCTTCCTTCCCCCCACCCCCGGGCTGGGCCGGAGGGGGCACGGAATAACGCTGCACAGCAGGGAGGGGAGCAGAGCCCAGGGCAGAGTCGAGTGGGTTGCAAGAAGTTCATTGAGCTGTGTAATTAAGGGCTGCGTCCAGGGGCGTTTGGCCCTAAGGGGACTGGCCATACAGAGCGGTGCTGAGCATTTGAGACAGCAACTTGCGTTTCCAACGGCTGTAGAAACGTTAACCAGTCAAACCCCACAGCTCCCTAGCGGGGCAGGAATGAAGCACTGAGATACACGACTCCTCACTGGCACAGCTGGGATCACAATGCTGGAATTCCTGCCTCCCAGCCCCACGCGGCCTTCAAATAATCTTCCGGGGTAACCCAGCTCCCAGGGCCAGGGGGAAGCGCCGGCAGCCTGTGGCGGGAGCTGCAGTGGAAGGCGGGCGGGGGTGAGGGGAGGGTGGGGAGGAGGAGGCTTAGCTGGAGAGGCCCGATAGCAATGGAGAGAAGAGAACCAAAACAAGGCTCTTACTGGCAGAGACGAGGTCCATGTACTGGCAGAGAGCGTGGAGCAGCAGCCGCTCAAAGCTGGAACAAAAACAAACCAACCGGGCTTTGGTCACACGTGGTTCTGTAAACTCCATCGTAAGAGCTCACGGAGCAGCACATCAGGCCCCCTGCGGCAAACAAGCTATTGGTTCCAGATAACAGGGCCGGCTCCAGGCACCAGCTAAGGAAGCAGGTGCTTGGGGCGGCCAATACCAAGGGGCGACACTCCCTCCGGTATCGGGGCGGCGGGTCCGGGTCTTCGGCGGCGGGTCCCTCAGTCCCTCTTCCTCTTCGGAAGAGAGGGAGTGAAGGACCCGCCACCGAACCGCCGCCGAAGAATGGAGCGGCGCGATTGAGCTGCCGCCGAAGTGTCGCTGATTGGCTTTTTTTTCTTTTTTCCTCCGGCCGCTTGGGGTGGCAGAAAACCTGGAGCCAGCCCTGCAGATAACCTGAGGTTGGAGCGAATCTCTCTGAAGAGGACGGGTCTGTTGAGTCCCTCTCCAGCCAGCAATCTCAGATCCGATCCGACTCTTGGGGTATGTCTACACTGCAGTCAAACACCTGGGGCTGGCCTGCATCAGCTGACTCGGGCTCACGGGGCTATAAAAATCAGTGGAGACAGCCAGGCTTGGGCTAGAACCTGGGCTCTGGGAACCCTGAGGGGGGAGGGTCCCAGAGCCCAGGCTCCAGCCCAAGCCTGGACATCTACACTGCAATTTTAGAGTCCCCGCCCCCGAACGCGAGTCAGCCGCCGTGCGCCAGCGACGGGCGTTTTATTGCAGTGAGGACATACCCTCATTTGGTGGCTGAAAGGCAGAAGATTGGGTTCGAGGGGATGCAGGCAGAGGCCTCCGATCCCCACAAGTCCATTGCAACAGGCAACTCTGAAGAACTCGAGTCAAAGGCCCCTTCGTGGGGCCGCTCGGTCTGGCTCGTGCCTGCGGTCGGCAAGATCAGCCCCGAAGATCCAGTATACCTGGCACCTTGACAGATTGACTGTCACACACCCCCCAGTGACCTCATTACTAAGCGAGAACCCGCTCCAGCAGGAGTCACCGGGCAAAACCCTCCCTCCCCCCACTTCCTCTGGGACAGGAACCAAGGTGCCCTGCCATCCCAGCGGCAAGGAAGAAGGATTACCTATTGTCCATCATCGCTGTGTAGACGGAGTGAGGGGTGACGGAGAAAAAGGCCAGTAACTCCTCCTCCAGACACTCCAGGGTCCCCTGAAAAATGAGAATCAAGTGGAGGTGACAATACGGCTGAGAAGCTATTTGGAAGCTTGAAACCAGCATCAGGTCGCCAGCTGCAGGCTAGGAGCTGTGTGCACCCGGAAAGCTGGGCCAGCCGACAGGCCGACCCGCGAACAGGATGCCACGAGATCCTCAGACATCTCCCTCTGAAGTGGACGGTTGCCAAGATAGTGTCTTCCATATCCCCGGGCAGCAAGCTTCTTGCATTCCCTACATGGTGTCACGTTCAGCCGTCTCGCCTGGGCAAGCAGGGGGGTGATGCACGTAGCGAGTCACAGGGACCGGGCCCCAGGAACTTCTCTGCTTTTGTAATCAGAGCCAGGTTGGGGGGGAGAATGTAGCATTTCAGATCTGACTCCTCAGCTGGTGGCAGATCAGTGAGTCCCAGCAGACCAGGCCCAGCTCCCCTGTATCAGGTGCTTGGGGCGGCTCAACTGAGCGAATTCAAGGGGGGAGACAGGGGCGCTAAAAGGCCTGTCAGAGGGGGCGTGATTGCCCTGGAGCTGCTGTTGCAGAAGAGTAACAGAGCTGGCCGGGAGCGGGAAGCTGCTCGAAGCAGGATCACCAGAGACCCGTGGGAGGGGAGGCTGTGAAACCCTGGGACAAAGGCTGAGCGGAGGGACCGTTTCGCTTGCTTACGTTTGGACAATAAACCCAATCACAAGGAGGCTGGGCATGGCAGCGTAGGCTTGAATGCTGGGGAGAAGCCATGCCATGTCACGGTGCCCTCCTGCAAGCCTTTCCAGGCCCACTGAGAGCGACCGATCGAGATGTAGGACGTGAAGCACCAGCCTTTAGCTGTCACCAATGGAGAGGGAAAATCATTCCAACAAGGGCATTGGATCAGGACTCCCGGGTTCGGTTCTCAGTTCTGCCACTGATCCATGCAGGATCTTGAATAGGCCACTTCTCCCCCCGGCCCCCGGCTCTTTAATCTGCAAGGGGACCGGGACCCTCTCTGTATTCGCACAGCGCCTAGCATAATGGGCTTCCGATCTCCGGTGGGGCGTCTAGCCTCTGCTGCAATACAAATAATTCAGACGGGCGTTGGATGGGGACGGGACGGGGGCACCTCGTTCTCTGCAGCCCGAGGCAAGTAAGAATCCAAGAGCAGCAGCCCCCAGGCTCCAGAGCTTGTGAAGAGAAACCTCAGTGCTGGTGTTTCCCCTAAACAGTCTCTCCCAGCCAATATCTACATTCGCATTAACAAGCCGGCAGCAGCTAAAAGGCTTCCAGGAGGTTACTCCGGCGTCCTGCTGCTGCCTCCCAGGAGAAGAAGCGAGCAGCTCTTTGGAGCATGGTGACCTAAGAAATTAGCAGCGAAGATCGGTGCAATTGGAGAGCAAATTGGAGCAGCCATGCCAGGCACGAGCTAGGGCTGCTTTTAAAAGCAGGGGCTGAACAGAGGCAGCGGAAAAACAGACCAAGAAAATTACAGCACCGAAAAGCAAAAACAAAGGGAGCGGAGCGCAAGGGCCCTTCGGTAATTGTCAGTGTACACCTACTGACATGCTTGGTCATGTCTTCCTCCCGTCAGCGGAGGTGCATGCTGGGAGCGTGTACCGGGCCTGCGAAGTCTAGATACCCTTGTGGAGCCTTCATGTCATTCTCTTCCCCACCTCCTTCCTACAGCCCGTGCTCCCCTCTCTCTTCATACGAGCACGGCGGCCAGCAGCAAGGATGTTTGATACTGGAACTCTAGCAGAGACAACTTCGGCCTCTGGCGCGAACCAGGGCTAAGGCGTCAGAGGGATAAACCCTCCGTCTCCGGAATAGGAACAGCACAGGCTGGGGCAGAGCAAACCTCCCCGCAGTGGTCTGCCAGCGCCCCCCAACCCAATGTGGAGAGGCTGCTGCCCTCTCAGCGCCCCACTGACTCCTTGGCTTCCCCCTGCCGAAGTTTATTAATAAAGGGAGGGCAGCTGTGATTTGTGTGATGTGGACACA
Source organism: Trachemys scripta elegans (assembly GCF_013100865.1). Classification (NCBI taxonomy): domain Eukaryota; kingdom Metazoa; phylum Chordata; order Testudines; family Emydidae; genus Trachemys; species Trachemys scripta. The sequence continues at coordinate 5,463,116 of NC_048319.1, read as the reverse complement.
CCAGGAGCTAGCTGGAGACACTCGACCCCCTAGCCCCCCACCCTCAGGGACTGAACAGCCAGCAGATGACAAGAATTCGGTCCTTACTGGCCCGGATCACATTGAAACCCCACAACCTAGAGATGACAGGCTCCATTTGCACCCCGCCCCACTCCCAAAATCTCTGACCCCTCTGGTCTTGAACTGACCAGACGTGTCTGGTCACCCACTGTGCACTGCGATTTCGACACCCGCTTCCCATTAACGGTACGGGGTGAAAACATCCGCCCAAGCTTCCTGTGCCAACTGCATCATCTCCAGCTGCAGCCGGGGGCGTGATCTGCAGCTCGTGCAGACGTCCCCGTGCTGGCCTTAAGCTAACGAGCTTGCTAAAAACAGGAGCGCGGCCGGGGTGGCTTGGGCTGCGCGAGCCCACCTCACCCCCGCGTACGTGCTCGCTTGTGTGGCTGGCAACACCGCATCCTCACGGCTATTTGTAGCAAGCTGGCCAGATGGAAGCTAGTGCAAGTCCCACGGCCAGCTGTAGTGTAGAGATACCCTTGTGCAGCAAGCTGCACCAGCATCAGGAAGTGTCAGGACAAGCATTGGCTCCGCCCACTGGATGGAAGGGGCACGTGGGTCACTGAGTCTATAGGAAACTTCTAGTTCTAGATGGGAGCTTCCGGCACCTGGATGGTCAACTGACCAATGACGTGCCAGGGTCTCACCATAGGGATCCTGCCTCGTCTCAGGGTGGTGCGAAGCCGGCGGCTGATGCGCTGGAAACATTCTTTCGGCGTGTAAGCAGGATGCTCTGGAGGAAACAAAGGAAGAGATTTAAAGAATCGGCATTCCCAGTGTTGTTCAGGGATGCGACAGCGGCAGCCGCAAGCCAGGGACTTGAATCAATGTTGCCCTCAAAAGTGGGAAACCAAGCAAACGCAGAGTGAAGGTCACACTCCTCAAACACAAGTCACCTTAACTCTGCCCTCAAACACAAGTCACCTTAACTCTGCCCCAGTGGGGACGTTGAAGGCAGCTCAGCCAAGAGGGATCTGGAACAGGAAGAGGAACGGCTGTGACAGTCACCCCAGCGATTCCCTGCTGCTACAAGCCCCAGATGCCTGGAATCAGGGAGACACGAGCTGCCTCCCCTCTGTCCTGGGCCAGCCTCAGCACCAGCACAGGGATGAATTTACCTCCATAGCTCCGGGTGGCATGACCTGCCCCCTCTCACCTCTGTGGGGGCGGGCAGACACACCTGATAAACTGAGGCTACTATTAACTAGCTCCCTGATGATTCTTTTAGCAGAGAGGCCAGGTTGTCGTGCTTCTCCGGCACGGAGTGATGTAGGAGGAAATGTGAGCAGGATGCAATGGGGCAGCAAGGGGACACCCGGGAACGTAACGCCCACTTCAAGATTCAAAGTCGCCCCTGTCCAGCCTTCCCTCCCCCTCTCGGTACCTTTCCACTTGTCCTCCGCTTTAACAGGGAGCTTCCTCTTGTGCTTGTTCTTGGCCTCTTCCTCTAGGTAGAGTAGGACCCTCTCCTGTTCCTCACCAGACCGGTTCATGAAGTCATTCCAGATCTGCGAAGGGAAGTCACACCACAATTTCAGTGTAGACGTGTGCAGCGGACTCAGAGTCAGTCACCAGAACTCGGCCACCTCAGGTACATGCAACGCCGTGGTCTCCAGGCACCATTTGAAACTTGGATAAATTACTGCCCTGCCAGCCCTCCCCCCCCAGTCCTTGAAGCTTGTCAGATGGGGCAAATCTGTTCATTGAAGTCCTCAGGCAGCCTACAAAATCCACAGCCTGCTAGGAACAGAGATGAACAGACTAGTTTACAAGAAGAGCTTTGCCTGCCTAGCCCCGCCCTTGTAACAATGCCCGAGTTCACACCCAGGGATACTGGATCAGGGTTTGGCGCTCGTAACACCAGGGCTCTGAACTTGCTACTTATTCATTCTGGGGGCATCTCAAGGTGTCAGCTCTGATCCAAGAAGTTCTGCATGGCCCTGGTGTGGCAGTGATCCCCCTCCAGGATGTTTTGCTGTCAGCTCTTGGGACTGAAAGCTCCGGCACCTGTGGCAGGATATTCTCAGAACGGGCTTTGGGCTTTGCCCCTCCGGCCCCTGGAGTATTCCAGGGCTCTCCGCAAGATGAGCTGTCTGGGTCAAGCGGTTCACTGACCACCACGTTGTTTCGGGGGCGGGAAATGCAGATTTTGTCGTCTTTTTAGACCCAAACTATTAATGGGTTTTTTAAATGAATGTGACGAGTGCTGAAGTGATGGTGCCATTTATGCAATCCAACTGATCTCAGCGCTAAACGCTAATTTAGGCTTCCTAACTCATGCCACGCTTTGATCATAAAAGGCTACAGGCCTGCTGGGTTTATTACCGGTTTCAGTCCTGCGTTCACAGCACCAGCTCTGCCCCTGGATCTTGGATAAGCTGGGGAGAGATCAGCTTTCTCGGCATTAAAAAGCACACATGAGCAAGGCGATGCTGTATTCTATAGGCCAGATTCCAAGGCCAGAAGGGACCACGGTCATCATCTAGTCTGACCTACTGTGTAACCCAGGCCAGAGAACTTCCCCAAAATAACTCCTAGAGCCACATCCCATCTGGATTTAAAATTTGTAGAAAATCCGCCACAACCCTGGGTAAACTGTTCCAATGATGAATTACTCTCACCGTTAAAAATGGACATCTCCTTTCCAGTCTGAATGTGTCTAGCTTCAACTTCCAGCCAGTGGATCGTGTTACACTTTTCTCTGCTAGTTTGAAGAGCCTATTATTAAATATTTGTTCCCCGTGTAGGTACTTCTAGACTGAGGATCGAGTCACCCGTTAACCTTCTCTTCGTTAAGCTAAAGGGATCGAGCTCCTTGAGTCTGTCACTATACAGCATGTTTTCTAATCCTTTAATCCATCTCATGGCTCTTCTCTGAACCCTTTCCAACTTGTCAACGTTCTTCTAAAATTACAGACACCACAGCTGGACACAGCATTCCAGAAGAGATCGCCCTAGTGCCAAATACAGAGGTAAAATCACCTCTCTGCTCCTATTCAACACTCCCGTTTATGCATCCCAGGATGGTATTAGCCCTTCTAGATACAGATTTGCTTCAGCAGCTCACGTTCAGCTGATTATCCACATCTCACCCCCCCCACCCCCAATCTTTCTCAGAGTCCCTGCTTCCCAGGATAGAGGACCCGTCCAGGAAGTATGGCCTGCGTTCTTTGTTCCTAGATGTATACCGTTGCATTTAGCCATATTAAAAACGCATATTGTTTGCTTGTGCCCCACTTGCTAAGCTATTCCGACTGCTCTGTATCAGTGACCTGTCCTCTTCATTACTTACCACTCCCCCAATTTGTGTGTCACCTGCAAACTTTCAGAGATGATTTTACAGTTTCTTCAAGGTCATTCATCAAAATGTTAAACCACACAGGACCAAGAACAGATCCCTGCAGAATCTTACTAGAAACAGAGCTGTTCAATCATGATTCAGGGTTTACAGTTACATTTTAAGATCTATCAGTTAGCCAGCTTTTAATCCACGTCATGTGTGCTGTGTTAAATTTGGTATCTTTCTAGTTTTCTTTTTTTTTTAAATCAAACTGTAGTGCGGTACCAAGTCAAATGCCTTACAGAAGTTTAAGTGTATTACATCAACACTATTACCTTTATCATCCAAACTTGTAATCTAAAAAAAAAATCAAGTTAATTTGACAAGATCTATCTTCCATAAACCCATGTTGAATGGCATTAGTTATACTACCCTCCTTTAATAAATCAAGTCCTGTATTAGCTGCTGCATTATCTTGCCCTGGATCAATAGCCGACTGACAGGCCTATCATTACCTAGGTCATCCCCTTTACCCTTTTTAAATATTAACACAACATTAGCTTTCTTCCAGTCTTCTGGTACTTCCCCAGTGTTCCAAGACTTATTGAAAAAAATCAATATTAACAGTCCAGAGAGCTCCTCAGCCAGCTCTTAAAATTTTTGCATTCAAGTTATCTGGACTTGCTGATTTTAAAATGTCTATCTTTAGTAGCTGCTATTTAACATCCTCTTGAGATACTAGTGGAATGAAAACAGTGTTATCATATGATATGACATCTTTCCTCCCCATCCCCCCCAAATACAAAACAGAAATATTTATTGAACACTTCTGCCTTCTCTGCATTATTATTGACAACTCTACCAGCTTCATCTAGTAATGAACCAATACCGTTGTTAGGATTCTTTTTGTTCCAAATATACTTAAACAACTCCTTCTTATTTTTCTTAACTCTGCTGGCCATATAGTTCTCCTTTTGTCCCTTTGCTTCCCTTATCAATTTTCTACCATTCCTAGCTTCTGATTTATATTACTATCAGCCCTTCCGTTTGTTATTTTATTTTTTAATATTTTATAGCTGCCTTCACCTCCCCTTTAAACCAAGCTGTTTTTTTAAACCAATATAGCCTTCTTCTTTGATTGTGGCTTTTGGGGCATCTAGTAAAGTTTTCCTAAGCAATTTCCAATTACCATTCACTTTTTTTTATTAAATTCTTCCTTGGAGATGACTGGGCTCATAATTGTCTTCCGCATTGTGAAACTGCCTCTTTTAAAGCACCAAATATATATACACTGATGGTCTGGACTTTATTCCGTTTGCACATTTTAAATGTGATCAAGTCATGATCACTTGTACCTAAGCTACCATTACTTTTTAGTTCTGTGATCAGTTCCTCTTTATTTATCAAGACGGGGTCTAATGTAGAATTCCCCCCAGCTGGATGCAACACTTTGAGTTAGGAAATGGAAATTTCACAGATGGTTTAGTACTGAACGCGCGAGATATCCAGTGTGAGTCACTCAAACTGAATCCCCCATGATCACGCAGCTTCCCCCCCCCCATACACACACACACACACACACATTATAGGGAAGTGTGTAAGATGGTGGTCATCCTGCTCCCTAGTGTGATTTGGTGATCTGTACCAAACACCAACTAATACCGCATCTGGTGCTTTATCTGTTAGACACTGATCCGTAAGCGTTCAACATCATTTTCTTCCACGTTATCAGCAACTCGAAAACAGGTAAGGCCATTTTTGACAGAGTGCCCCCTCCCTTTTTTGCCTTCCTGATCCTTGCTAAATAGGTTAGAACCCCTGGATTTTAATATTCTACTCCTGGGACTCACCCCACAAGGTTTCAGATATGCCAACTAGATCAAATTTATGCTCCTGAATAAGCAACTTCAATTCCTCGTTTGTTACCCAGGCTCCTAGCATTGGCGTACAGGCAATTACAGAATTTCTTCTCTTCATATCCTTTAGTCCCTTGATTAATTTTGTCCTCAGCATCCTGATTCTGTACTAAATGATGCTTGTATCTTCCCTCCTTTTTACCCTCCCTGTTTGTTAGTAGTTTAATGCCGTCCTGACCATTCAAGCCAGCCTGTATCTAAGGAAATCAGTTCCTCTTCTACTGAGATGGAGGCCATGCAAACTATACAGCTCCCTCTCCCAATAGAAGGTGGTCCAATGTTCCACAAAACCAAAACTATACACCACTTACCTAGCCAGCAGTTCACTTCCAGCATCTTCTGCCTTGCCTTTTCCTTTGTTTCTGGGATTTCTGAGATGATCACTTGGACATTCTTCTTCTTCAGCACGCTTCCAAGTTCCCTGAAGACATCTTCTATCGGCGAGATCTCTCACAACGCGGTATCATGAGTGCCTCTACGAACCACCACCAATGGTTCCTTTCCCACAGAGTTCCAAATCCAATCCAGCCTTAGAACGACATCTCAGGGCTTGGCTCCAGGAAGGCAGCACACCATCCTGTTTTCTGCTCGTCCCTTGCAGGATGTTCTTCCGATTCTTCTGAGCATTGAATCCCCAGCGAAGATAGTCTGTCTTCCTCAGCCAGTTGGAGAACTTTGTGGACAAGCTTGATTTTTCTGACAGGTTGGTCCAAGCTGCCATCCACACGTGTGTCCTGTACATCTCTCCATTCCTTGGGACCGGCTGGATCTTGAGAGATTTTCTTCAGTTTCCATGTTAAGGACCTGACATTGACTGGCAACTTCTAACTGCGTGGAATTCCTCCTGGTCTTCTGCTCTGGTGGTCCAAGCTTGCCCATCCTCATCTATCCACAGCAGCATTCTACATAGCTGGGACCTCTTGTCTCTGGTGGTTACATATTGCTAGGTCTCCTCTGACTGATTGGTAGCCAGCTCCTTTCTTCCTTGAACCTAGAGTACTGATGTTTCCTGAACCTGGCTGTCTAGGAGCTCCTCAGCTTCTGATTTTCAGTAGCATCTCTACTTGCCCCTCCAATCCAAGAATTTTCTCCTCCGGCACAGCCACCAACTTGCCCAGGAAGTCCCTTCTGGCTTCAGGCAGGAAAGAAAACATGACACATCCGTAGCAGGTCACCACCATGTGTTTACCGCTGGCCATCTAAAAATCGCATGTAGAGCTTCACCTAGAGAGAGTGCCTCTCACATTCCCTCACTCAACTCCCTCTGAAACTGTCCTGGTAGGTGCCTCCGTTCATGGCTCTCAAGTGACTTTTTGTGCCAAGTCTCCCTGCTTAGCTCAGCTCTGCCCCTCATCACCAGGCAGCAATTAACCACTCAGACTTCAGACAGACCAAACACCACTCACCAAGTCCCGCTACCTCCAACCACAGAGTCCACAGCTAGACCTTCCGACAATCCCCTGGTAGCTGCCTCTGTTCGCATGCAACGTTAAAAGCCTAAACATCTAAGATAGGAGAGAGAAAACAACATTTCCAAACTTCTTGTTACAAAGCAGATTGCTACGTCTTGTCCAGCCAACCGCAGGATGGAGGTTTGGCAAGACACGGGTTTTGACGGAAGTGTCAGAGCACTGCAGGTCGCACAGGGTTAAACATCAGGCACAAACCAAGTTGTTTGATGCTGCAAGTGTCACTCCAGACAAGGCAAGCCTTGATTTAGCAAGCACCTGTTTAGCAGGAAGTGCTGCTTGCTTTGATAGAGAACTTCCCGAAACGGATAGCTCCTTTGAACCAGAACCTGAGCGGGAACTAGTTCAGCGCTGGAGTTTTTGCTCCTATGCACAGACAAAGCCTCAATCTCTCTGCTCCACCCACAGGCAACCTCTAACATTAGCCTGCCACATGATTTGTAAAGCTTGCCGGGCACATGAAGGCTTGACCTGGTGTGATCACTCATCAGGCAGAGCGTGGATATCACGTTCTACTCGCTAGTTTTGTGTCCAGCTGTCACTCACAATTGGCCTGACTCACACACCCGGGGGAAGGTCTCAAATGCCAGGGCTTGAGACGCTGAAGAATTTTGCTTGGAATGACACGCTCTCTCCCAAGGCAACCTGGTCTGAACAGACATCCCGGGCGGTTCAGTCAGTGAAGAAGGCCGTGGGCATAACAGCTCATTACAACCTCCTACTCCAAGCCCTGGCCACGGAAGTCCTCCCCCAGTTAATTACCTATTTAATCTCCTCACAGAAAAATGATTCCAGTTTCCCCAAACAAAAGCTGCCCCCTATTAAGTGAGCGTCTCAAATGATGCCTCTGCGGCATCTGCTTGCCATACAGCCCCAGGGGACAGGAAGGCATATAGAAATCATCATTGACTGGGCGAGTCAATGGCGAGCATTAAAACGCTGAGTTTCTTCACAGCTCTCTTAACGGAGGACGCCACTGCGTTCACTAGCTAACGGCTCCGCTGGGGCGAGCCCCCGCTCCGTTCGGCTCATTGTGCAGGCTCTTGAGGGTTTCCTGGCACGGGCCGTGCCTGCAGCTGCGACGGGCCCACGGAAGCTTGGCAACGTGCCACACTGTCTACATCACCCCAGGGAACTTTCCTCCTGACCTCTGACCCCCAAAATAGACCAGGGAATTAGCTTCTTAGCTGTAAAGAAAAAAGTTGTCGCGGCCTCAACGCACCCACTTCCGTTGTCCCATCAGCTGGAGGCTGTTTCTGGACAGAAAACGGACTCCAGTGTGAATTAAGACATGGCCTCCCATCCTAATCTATAAATACGCCAGTGATCACCTCAGGATAGACCCATCGTAGGAAAGACAGGAGTTTGCACTTTAGAGATCATCTCCAAGGCCCCTGCCCAAGGGAAGCCTGAGAAGGCACATCACAGCTCTTCCCCAGACAGGGGAGTTTGCAATTGTCTGGTCCAAAGGTCTCCTGGTACATATTTCCGCTGCTTTTGAGGGAGGATACGGAGCTCCCAGCCAGGAAGCCCAAGTAAACAGAAGACCCCTGGAAGCCAAGGGAGCGCAGATCTTTCCGCGTGTGCCAGCCTTGCTTGGAGAAGTCACACAGCCCAAGGCAAAAGAGGGGACACAAGGAATTGCGCTTAATTTGGATGCTAGCACTGGGCTCTCAGATGCGCTTGTTAATTGTATATGAAGCGAAGGCCCCGCCCCACTCAGGAGTCCATGTGGTGCCCTGGGAAGGGCAGGATGGAGGCGCTTTCAGGGAGGTTCAAAGAACCTTGAGGCCCCAGTCTCCATCACTTTCAGACCAGCCAGATCCCCGGGCAGCATGGACTAGTGGGCTGAGCTCAAGGCTGGGAATCAGGAGCTCCTACGTGTTATTCATGGCTCCGACACAGACTCACTGCGCAGTCCTGGCCAGGTCACCTCCTTATAGCACCGGGAGGCTGAGCGTTAGCCAGTGTTCCTGCAGCACCCTGGCAGGGACAGCAAGGCTCTAAGGACCAAGCGATACCGTTACTGGGCACTTTATGCCCAGGTTTCCCAGCGTGAGCCTGAAGCAGGTACCCCCGGCACCTACCTCCATGTATGTTTCGTTGTTGCAGGCCTCCGTGAAGATGCTTGGGGCAGCCGAGTGCGTGAGTTCCCCATCGTCATTCCCACATTCGTCCCGCTCCAGCAGGGTCATCAGGTACCGAGCTAGGAAACAGAGCCCTTTAGAAACAAGGAGCGGGAGCGCCAGGCAGAGCGGCTCTCAGCAAGATTATTGGGAGTGACTCCAGCTGGAGTCCCAGCCTGGGGTTCTCAGGCCGACGCAAAGCAAGAGACTCACCTGCATCAGGGCTGGGGCTGGGCAGGGGAAAGGGGAAGGAGAGCTACCCAGGAGCCATGCCCTGCACTGGAAACATAAGCAGGAATTGTTCGTAGCCCCTTCCCATCCTCCCAAATCAGGGCTCAAGCATTCAACATGGCAGAGACTCAAAGTCATCAAATCCCAATAGGGGATTGTTCCCTACGTTTTCCGGAGCTCTGTCCCAACCAGTTTGGAGCCTCCACCACGTCCTCTGGGAGACTGTTCCTCCCTCCAACGGCTCAGGCCACTTCTGAACGTCTCCTCTCCGGAGATTCAGCCCGAGTCTTCCTCAATTTCATCCCATTACTCCTCGCCAGCCCCCGCGTGAGGTAAGATCCCTCACTCCACAGCCGGGCAGAACCGCATCAGCTTTATACCAGCGCACCGTGCAAACCCATCGCCAGCTGACTAGTCAAGCGAGAGCCTTGGAAGTCATTAAACAGAGGGGCAAAATCTACCGGAAAATACATCGGGTGCGGGGAGTCTGAAGACAGGGGGGCGGAGATCAGAGGGAAATATATTAGAAGCATTTTAAATAAGCAGTAGCAGCACATTGGCCAAGGTTTGCACCGGTGACCATGCAAACTGACACACCTGAAAGGGACCTGGGTTTCAGAGGGTGGATGCTCAGTCAGGCCCTTTAAAAGTTCTCAAGTTGCGTACGTACCCCTCCACCCCACAAGGCACTAGTCACCTTTGCAAGCCTTGGCCTGTTTGTCCAGAGGGCTCCACGCAGTCACCTCTGCAGTGACTAGCTTCAAACTATCTCACTTATGTACCTGGCATACAGCCTGGCGATGAGCAAGTACAGACAGAGCCAGATTCCACCAGCCTCACTCACCGTGAACTGTGCCTCACGCTGCAAGCAGCTCCCAAGGAAACAGCCCGGACTACCCCAGGGGTAAGAGACTGCTTAGTGCTTAGGGGGAAGAGGCTGCACGAAGCACAAAAAGGCTTGATCCTTACTGTTCTCCAGCCGCTGAAGGCTCTTGCGCCCCTTGGCCTTTGGGATGAGGTCGGAGTTGCGGATGGCCTGGTTGATGTAGTACTGCTTCCGTTTGGAGGGGGAGAACCTCTTGGATGGGGAGCTCCCCAGAGGAGGCAGGCAGTCTTCAATCCTCCTACAGAGACAGAGAGCACACACTGTGAGAGGTGCCACCTGCCAAGGGCTCTGTTCAGATCCTGAGGCCACCAAGGGCTGGCCCAGCTGAAAGGCTTTGGGGACCTAGACCAGGAATAGTAAGAAGAGGGGACTGCAGGGCAGCCTTGAGGATTGGATCAGCTGTGTATGGGGAGCCCAGGGCCGGAATAGCAGGGGGCCTGCAGGTCAGGACAGGGCCAGCACGAGAGCTGTGAATAGGGAACCCATGGCTGGGGTAGAGGTCAAGACTGAGATGCATCAGCAGAGCTAAGCAGGTGAGAGGGGCCGGGCACGGCAGAGGGAAGCCCAGATAACACCTATTCTCATCCGGCTTCGTGCCAGCCAATGACACATTCACTCAACGTTACAGTCAAAAAACTCCCAAAACAACCACTTCCATTCTTCAGGCTTCGAAGCCCAACTGGATTAGATTGCTTCAGTGGCCATGTAGTAACAACAAGATTTGATGCTTAATTAACTCTGCCAACATGCAAGTAAATAGACTGCCTGCTTCTCAGCAGAACGAAGACAAATTCCATCTGGCAGCCCAGATTCTCAGACACCCAGAGACTCTGTTATTAGAACCGGACCTAGCAATGCAACGAGCGCACCCGGGTTAGAGAACATGCCCATATGGGGGCTAGTCCTGGGCAGGCGAGCCTCCGCAACCAGCCAGTGGAGCGATCCCCAGAGCAAAGTGTTTTGTTCTGATACACCAGTGCAAATCTAGAGAAATTCAACTGGGATTTCTTATGCAAGTGTCAAGGGAGACTTGGGCTCGGTGATTTCTCACCATTCCTTGGCGCGATGCACGAGCGCTGATGAACTGAGATGGTTCCCTCCAGTAAGGGGTCACTACCTCAAACCCTGACTGACACTGCTTCTTCTTGTAACATTCCAGGGGGCATCACCCATAGCCGCTGACCCTTTGCACATAGGCAAGGATCTCAAAGCACTTTAGAAAAGGTAAGTACTATGGTCTCCATTTACTAGATTAAAAAAAACAGCCACACAGAGCACTTTAGGCCTCTCTACAAGTTTTGCACTGACACAACTATTTGGGTTGGGGTGTCATTTTTCACCAAAATAGTTATACCTGGACCACAGCCCTAGTCGGTGTATCAAGATGCCTTATACCAGTATATGTTATTCCTGTCAGGGAAGGGGAATAAACTATGCTGGTATAAGGCACCTTTATACTGGTATAGCTGCGTCCACGCCAAGGCTGGGCTGTTTGAACTGTATCACTGTAATTAAAGCAGTAGTCCTTGTCTAAACACACAAGTTGTAAGTGATTTGTCCAAGATCACGAGGCAGAACTAGGAACAGAACCCAAGATCCCAGATTCTCTCCCCCGATCTAAAACGACAACAGTAGAACAGTAGAGTTACGAACACCCCGGGAATGGAGGTGGTTAGTAACTCTGAAACGTTCGTAACTCTGAACAAAACATTATGGTTGTTCTTTCAAAAGGTTACAACTGAACATTGACTTAATACAGCTTTGAAACTTTACTCTGTAGAAGAAAAATGCTGCTTTTAACCATCTTAATTTCAATGAAACAAGCACAGAAATAGTTTCCTTACCTTGTCCATTTTTTTAAACTTTCCCTTTTTTTAGTAGTTTACATTTACCACCATACTGTACTGTATTTGCTTTATTTGTGCGTCTCTGCTCCTGCCTTATTGCATACTTCCAGTTCCAAATGAGGTGTGTGGTTGACTGGTCAATTTGTAACTCTGGTGTTTGTACCTCTGAGGTTCTATTGGTGGTAACATTATCCTGATCCCTATAGAAAAGTCATGAGCGAAAGCCTGCACAGCTGGAAAGTACAGGAAACCCATTTAGAGATAAAGCTACAAGCTGAATACCTTGCCTGTAGCGCAACCTGAAATTAGCATATAAAAGGCCGAGCAGGGAGACAGAACTACTTGACCTTCGAAGTGAATACAATTGATAAACGAATGAGATACTCGCTTGCTACTGTCTGTCCTCTGTGATGCAGAGCAAAATTATTCCACCAAATCTACCTGGGCTGATTGCCAACAACCAACTAAAGAAAAAGACCCAGCTCTGATGTATTCACACACCACAAGCTGCTTTGTTTTTACTGATCATATAAATCCATTTTCAAGGCCAGGGTTTTTATATTATGCACAGATACACGGTCATTATCATCATCTGAAGATTATTTTTTGTCAAGATCCAAATTTCTTGGTCAAGATCCAGACCCCCGAGAGAACAACAAAATAATGATCATAATAAGCAAATAAAAAGATTTCAGGGTCCGTTCTAAAGCATCTGGCAGTCCCGATTTGGCCCACAGTCCATCTATTGACTACCCCTGGTCTAGCTGAACCTCCTGGTAAATATTAAACCCAAGCATGAATTTAAGAGGAGTTCACTGAAGAGCTAAGTTGGCTGTTATCTCTAAGGTGCCACAAGTACTCCTGTTCTTCTTTTTGCGGATACAGACTAACACGGCTGTTACTCTGAAACCTGTTTTTCTTTAAGAGCACAAAATTTTCCATCTGACTTTTTTTTTTTTAAAAACCTGCAACTGTTACAATCAACACCCAAGATCAACATAATTTAACATGTTTCCCTATTTCCTCCTCCCAATATCTTTGTGCGTTCGGCAGCACTCTGGGTGCATTTGGCAGCAAGCTGCGTGCAATCAGTTTCACTGTTTGTTTTCCCCTTTTGTTTGTGTGGGTTTCCACACAGCAACAGGAGACAAACACAAAAAAACCCCTGCAGCTGTAAAAAAAAAATTGGCAGAAGGACGGGGGGAGGGGCAGATCTAGCATCTGAAACTTTTTTTTAAATGGTTTGAAACTAACTACCTTTCAGTTGTCTCTTTAAACAGAGGCTAGTTTGCAAGCTTAGGGGAACAGAGGACCGCCCGTACCCCCGCAATGCTGCTTCCGCCAGTTACTACACCCAGCTTTGTGTCATCTGAGGTCCTGCTCTTCAGACCAACGGGGGCCTTCCTTGCAAGCACACCTGGTGATGATCACATGGGCAGCCACGCAGCATCGGCCAGGTGAGTCACAATGTTATGGTGCTTGGGGCCAAAGTTGATGCTCACTTTAAATCTATCTCCTAGGCCTGGAGTATTGTAGATCAGAGACCGTCTCTCCCCCAGGTCCCTCCAAGGCAGCCGGCGGTCATCTTTTTACCCATCTTCATCCGGGTCAGGCCAAGGGCAGGAACCCCCTCGGTTCTAGGACTCCCTTCCTGCAGTAGCGCCAGGGGATTCCCGGTGAAGCTGCCTTTGAGGCCTATTCACCCCATCTCTGAACCAGTGGATAGAGCACTGGACAGGGAGTCAGGAGGCCTGGGTTTTACACCTGGGCTCTGCCATTGGCCTGCTGCAGGAGTCACGTCAGATATGTGCCTCAGTTTCTCCACCTGTAAAATGGTGATCATGATGGTGATCTTCCTGTGTAAGGCGCTTTGAGATCTACTGATGTAAAGCAATGCATAAAAACCAGGGATTATTAGTCTATTCCTGGCCCTGCCACTGACTCACTATGTGACCTTGGGCAAGCCACCATCCTGGTCCCCGCCCCCTCCTACCCTTTGCCTGTCTTGTCTGTTTAGACTGTGAAAATGCCGCGCCCATTGAAGTCAACAGGAGTTTTGCTATAGACATCAATGGATCCAGGATTCCATCCTAAACTCTTTGGGGAAGTGACGGTCTCTCACTACCTACAGCGCCGAGCAGGGCCGATAGGGCCCTGACCTTATTTGGGTGTTACTGTACTCCAACTAACCCAGCTTTGACCCCCTGAGATCTCTCCTTGCCGATCCCTTTCTGGGACTATTTTTTCTGCCCAGTTTAAGCTGTAGGCTGGGGCCTCTGGCTAATGGTTTCACTTTGTTCGGATTATTTATAACAGTAGAACCTCAGAGTTACAAACACCCAGTGTTTCGAACTGACCGGTCAACCACACACCTCATTTGGAACCGGAAGGACGCAATCAGGCAAAGACTTGACAAGTTAAGGAAACTGTTTCTGTGCTTGTTTCATTTAAATTAAGGAGGTTAAAAGCAGGGGTTCGCAACCCTTTTCGTTCTGAGGCCTCCCTCAACATGCTATAAAAACGCCAGTGCCCAGCAGGGCTGGAGGGGGGAGAAATTGGGGGCTCCAGGCCAGGGTCCCTTGAACATAGGTGTAGTTTGACTTCTATTTTGGGGGGGGGGGGGGGGCAAAGGCCGCTTGCTCCGAACCGCAGGGTCCAGGGACGGAGCGCCACCCCGACCCCGTGACTCACCTCAGCAGGTGGCATCCACCTGTCAGGGGCTGTGTGCCGGTGGCTGCTCCCCGAGGGCTCTGCCGGCCCCAGAGCCAGGTCCCTGCCTGGGTAGCTCTGACCGGCTGCGTGAGCAGTCAAAGGGGGCTGGGAGCTGAGGAGCAGCCGCAACCCCTGGAACCAGCAGCAGACGGGGGAATGCCAGGGCTGCCCACTCCATGGCACCACCAGCTAGAGGAGCCGCTGCCCACGCTGCCTGGCTCCAGCTTCCCGCCTAGGATCTGGCCCCAGGGAGGGGCCTGAAGGAGAGGAGGAGGTGGGGCGGGTGGAGCTGCCCCCAGGCCTGCCCCACTCTGGGTAAGGCACTGCAGTTTGGGGGGGAAACACCCTCATGCCCCCTCAATTCTGCCCATGGGCTCAGGGCTTCTAGCCCTGCTGCTTCCAGCTTTGGCGGGGGGGGGAGCTCAGGGTTTCAGCCCCATACTGTTCCCGGCTTCAGTAGGAGGAAGGGGGGGAAGAGAGGGGAGCTCTGGGTTTTCAGTTCCAGGCTGCTTCCGACTTCAAGGGGAGGGAGGGAGAGAGGAGGAGAAGGGAAGCTTGGGGTTCCAGCCCCGCACCACCCCCAGCTTCAGCCACATGGGAGGCACTGGGGATGGGGCTTCAGCCACACGCTGCTCCCGGTTTCAGCCCCACGGGGGGGAGGGGCAGGGCTCAGGGTTTCAGCGGTGGGGCCACGCAGCCCCACTGAAATGGCTCGCGGACCCCCAGGGGCCACAGACTTGCAGTTCAGAACCGCTGGTTAAAAGCAGCATTTTTCTTCTGCATAGTAAAGTTTCAAAGCCCTTAGTAAGTCAGTGTTGAGTTGTAACCTTTTGAAAGAACCAGAACGTTTGGTTCAGAGTTCTGAACAACCTCCATTCTCGAGGTGTTCGTAACTCCGAGGTCTTACTGTACTTTGAGATGGGGATTTGACGAGTAAGTCACAGCCCAACTGGGCACGGGTTGTAAAGAGCAATTTACAATTCATGACTCAACTTTATTTAAGATTTAAACCTGTTCCATCCAGACTGAGAATCCAAACACAAGCAGCATTGTGCTAGTGTATGAGACCACGCCAGAGACTCCCAGCGACTGTCACTGCAGGCTAAGTTTGGGGTAAAGAGTAAACAGCATAAATGACAACAAAAAAAACCCCCCAAACAAATCAAGTTTCTAATAATCTAATAAAGGTATTCTTTAAAAAGAACGCAAGAAATTGTAATGCAGGTTTCATACGGAGAGCATCCAGTCTGACTCCTGAAGTCTGACTACACAGAAGGAAGAGACACCTCTGGGTCCTTCAGTCAAAGCAACTGCTGTCTGGATCATGCTAATTCCACAGTGCATAAGGAAGAGGGGCCTCACATTTAAGGCATCGGATTGGGATTCAGGAGATCTAGGCTCAATGCCTGGCTCTGCCACCGATTTCCTGTGTAGTCCTGGGCAAGACACAGTCTCTCTGTGCCTCAATTTCCCCATCTGTAAAAGGGGGATTAGAATCCTTCACGTTTCCTGTTTAGATTGTAAACTCCTTGGGGGCATGGGCTGTCTCTCACTATGTCTGGATGTACCATGCTACTGTAACTAATACTGGCTAAGAATGCCACAAACAGGTGGGTTTGATCAGTCACACTTCCCAGCGACCGGCACTTAGGAAGACCAGGCAAGGGGAACATTGGGAACCTTCCACAGAAGTTGCTTCTATTGTGGAGGTCTGGTACTTTAGCTCAAAGAGTCTTGCTTAGTGGCAGCTTGAGGTCAATAACATAGGTGGATGGTTTAACCCTCCACATGGACTTATTCAAAAAGAGGAAAATGCCCCTCAGCTGTAGCTACAGGAAAATTGCCTGGCTCCACTGAATACCCTAATTCTGCCAATCTGGAACTCCATTACACATCCCTCCTCGTGAAATGTGCATTACATAAACAGGGGCTTTGGCAAAGCTCCCCTCGCCATCTGGAAGATGGGAGGGCTGTGCTGGCAGGTTACCAATTGTAAATGGCATACAGGGATGGGAGGAAGGCAAGGCTTTTAATTTGCCTCCATATCCTGATTTTTTTCTTAAGTGGGGCCACACCAGGGAGAGAATCTCTATTGTAAAATCTCTCACCCCTTCCAACTGGGGCAGGGACAGAGGGTCAGAGATGATCTTGCAAAACAGAGGCAGGAAACTGGCGTGACAACGAACAGAAGCAGATGGAGAACCTTGCGCAGTGCTGGAGCTACAGAAGCGAAGGAGAACCTGCACAGATGTCTCCAATATAAGCGTGGCTTAAAAAAAAAAAAAATCATCCCACATATAGATGAACCGGCTCATCATAAAGTTGACGTGCATGGAACCAACAGGTTTCATTCAAGTGTCTCAAAATCTGTAGACCTAGAGTTAGTACCAGAATACCAGTAGCCCACCGGCCTATTGCATTATCTGAGATTTGTTTGACTTAAAAAGGATTTTGCAGAAGAGGAAAAATCCAAGGCAATGCACGTTCTGAAATACCCAATTTTAATGACACCTTAAGGCAGTCACAGCTCACCATAGCAGGGCAAAGAAAAAAATAAAGAGGACGTTTCCCTCTGACCTCGGCTGGAAAAAAGATTTTAGAAATAAACAAGCAAGTTTCACCACAGAGGGCGTGTTCCAAGACTTTGGTGCCAAGTTTAATTTGCCTTGTGCTAGCAGGTTAGCTCTTGCTGTCCTGCCTGGTATCCTGGCAAAAAGCACCACGCTTATAGGTTAGCAGGCAGGCCTTTCATCCTACTCTGAGACTACTTCTATGCACGGAGAGCACTTTTGCGCTGTCACTGATTAACCCTGTTCCTTAGAAGAATATTCAGGTGGAAAATCTACCCCAAGGTTGTTCTGCTGAAGTTATGGTTTTGCAGTTCACCTTGTCTGTCAGGAATCAACACTTTCTTCTGACCTCTGCTTCCGGACTGGCACTTGGAAGGGTTTTAATGCACCTGAAAGCATTTGTTCCAGTCTGCCAATTCAGCCCTTGTCCAAGTCTTTCCCACGTGACTTTAGTGGCAGATTTCAAGAAGCAGTAGAGCTAGGGGTGAATGCTTTATCCCACTGGAAGGATGCTGTTCCTGCCTGATAATGCACAGCACAACTTGCTAGCTCCAGCTTTTCTTAAGCTCATAGCCACTATGAAGACAGCGTCGCCTAGACAGGGAACTGGAGTAGGACTCAGGAGGCATGGGTTCAAGGCACAGGTCTGCCAGCTGACCTTAGGCAAGTCATTTCACCCATGCCTCAGTTCCCGCCCCCACCTGTCAAATGGCGATAATGACCTACTTTTGAAAGGGATGATACATGAACTAGGTGTTAGTAGTAGCTACCGAACAGTTCAAGCAGAAAAAAAATCCACACCAGGTGGTGACTGCCTTTCGCAGGTCCCGTCAGGGCGACAGACAACTGGTTTAATACTACCTGGGAATCTCTGATCTTCCCCCTCCCTGCCAGCTTTTAAATGGTAACAGATTCATTTTCAGCCTTGGAGACTCACAAGGCACGGTGACCTTACAACCACGCAGGCCCCTCGGTAACGGGCCCCAGTCCAGGAGTGAATAGCAAGTCCAAGACCAGCTTAATTTTCAACCCGTGACAGTCATAGCAGGTTGCCCAGATACTCCTACAGGCAGGCCAGGTGCAGCATCATGCCAAGGCCTGTTCACAAGCTCTTAGAAAGAAGGCAACATTTTTCTGGCAGCAGCGTGAAGCCAAGCGACTTTTTCCTAGCGTTCCACCACCACCACTTGCTTGGCCAGCTCCTTCCAATCCTTTTCTCCACTTACACAACCAGTGGCCTAGAAAGGGGACTAGTTCTTGTTACCACTCTCCTCTGCCCCAAAGAGCCCTTCGCCACACAGATAGCCCCGGTGCCATCAGCTTCCCCCAGAGATGCTATATTCTGCTGTTCCTTCAGCATCACAGCACGGACAGCGTTGCTGCTAGAGAGTGTAAAACTCTCGCCCGTCGTTGCTTTTTACTCCACGAGCGAACGCGTTCTCATCTCTCACCCTTTCGCCTCCCCCCGCCTGGGTTTGGATTAAAAACGGGGATGGGGAGCAGAGCACTGAGAACACTTGTGCAACCTTGAAGTCACTGCTCGTTCTCTAGCGACAAACAGAGCAAACTTCCAACCAGTGCTAAAGCAAGCCACAAACCTCACAATGACACGCACCTGGTAGATTTTCCACATTGCTGCTCAAAACCAGTTCCTTAATAGCCCTCCCCACAGGTTTAGAGGCAATCAAAGGAATCAGCTGATTTCATTACAGGAGAGCTGTAAACAAACAAACAGTTTCTGGCCTTTACTACTTTATGAACAGGATACACTGGGAATGGTCCCGAACGGCCCCTCACGTTAGAAACTGGCTTTGCAGAATTGAGCCTCATGCATTAGTCCCAAGGTAGATCGCTGTTCATGCTAGGACAACAGTCATGGGAGCAGGGCTTCCCTATCCGGTATGGACAGCATCCTCCTTCTAGAAAGCCATCCTATACAGACTATAACCCCCGAGTACCGCATGGCTTCCAGACAGATACCCTGGTTAGGATCTCTAGGGCCCTGCTGGCAACCAGGGTTTTACCCATTTTAGCTAGCACCTGATCCCTATAGCCACCCTGGCAAGGGCCAAAGGGACGGTCCAGTCTTGGGACCATTTCTGACAGGAGCATCCAACATGAAATGGGTCATTTCAGCAGATGACAGTGGCAGACTCAGTTTCCCCAACATGCCCACGTAGGCAGGTCTGAGCCCCAGACGCCCAACAGGCAGAACAAGGAGAATATGCCCCTCGAGGATTTCTGTTCACACCCACCTTTAAAAAGAAAAAAGCTCAGGTAATCAACCCAAACCAGGTGCTTGTCAAGGTCTTCCCCTTCCACGATTTCTATACCGACTTCGATCAGTCCTTCTGCCTTGTTAAGTGCTGTGGCCGCCCAGCCGTTAGGGCAGAACACAGAGAGTCAGTAGCTCTGTATACTAAATGCAGTGAGACAGAGACTCTGCGTGACCCCCCTCCCAGGGCCAACTCACGCCCTCTCTCTAGGCCCAGCTTCGCTCACAGGTGGACAATGATGCTAACTTAACCCCATAAAGTATTTGGTGACCTTGGAGGAAAGGTGCTATAATTGCGGAGCGTAAACAATAATTAGTTAATTATCCGAGTAATAACCCTGTGCCCCTTATCCACCCAATGCTTCCAGCCTGCGGTTCACGAAGAATAGAAAACAAAAGGTCTCATGGTACAAAACAGGTTACCATTTCCTGAGGTTCATCTACCTCAGCTGGTTTCAGCCTTTTCCATACTTGTGATCCCCCTTTCCAACAGGAGCTTTCTGGAACCTTCCCCGCAATCTAGCCCCAACAAATCGCAGGGTAGTTACAACACCCAAAGTCCATTTCCGACTCCCAGGTCGAGACTCCAGGACCTAACACCAGCTCAGGTGGACAGCCAGAGGCCTGATTCTCCTTTGCCTTAGACGCTGGAGAGGAAGGATTGTTTAGTGATTAGAGTACTAAACTCTGGAACTCAGGAGACCTGCGTTCAATTCCCGGCTCTGACACACCTCAGGCAAGTCACTTGGTTGGTAGGTGCCTCAGTTTCCTCTCTAACATGGAGATGAGGTTCCTCCTCTACTGCACAGGGGCATTGACAGGGTAAATACATTAAGTCTTCGATACTATGGGAATGGGGGCCACAGAAATATGTATCCACACCCGAGTGCCACAACTATGCTGACCTCACCCCCTAGCGCAGACGCCGCTAGGTCATAGCTCTGGTCCTATAACCCCCATAGTGCATACAAGCCCTAAACTAGACAGACCTTTTCCAAATGAGCATGTTATGCAACCATTCTGGTTGGGGACAGAATACCCACCTAGGACAGCAACATTAGATGCAAAGCAGGGAAGAACAGGGCTGGGGAATCCCACTGGCAGGAGGCCTCAGGGCTGTCTATATGAGATGGTTGCACTGGTTTTATTCCAGGTGTTACTTGAAACCAATGTAGTTAAACCAGTGCAAAAGGCTGTGTAAACACGTATCCCAGTTTAAGCCAGGCAGCTTGTTTCAGTTTAGCTTAAAATCAACTGAGAACTGAACAACAAAAAAGCTTCTCCACAAGAATTTGCTTCAAATTAACTAACTGGAGCAACTTCTGCATTTAAACAAGGCCTTATATGGTACTTTCAGGGCTGTAGTGGGTCACAGAGGGAAGATAGCTGGATCACAGGCCCTTTGGAGGTTCAAAGAGCCCTACCCAGAGGAAGGTAAAAGGTATTTGCATTCCCTGGGCGGCTGATCAGAAGGGAGGAGGTGTCACCAAGACAGAAGGGTGTGTGCGCGCGCAGGGGAGTGGCCTTAGCACCTGTGCCAGGTGAAGCAGATGCCCTAGACATGTATGGGACCAAGGTCTCATTCTAGGGGGAAACGAAGCAGAGGAAACCATAGGCTGTTCCAGTCTCTATAGGTTCTCATACCACCTTCTTCCCTGTAGCTCTGAGCACTTGTCAACTGTGCCTTAAGCAAGATGACTAGTGATGTGCAGTTTGGGCTCTGTCCCCACTGGGTGCAGGCTTGGGCCACAGTGTGTGTGGGGTGGGGTGGGGTGGGGTGGGGGCGGGCACAGCCTTGAGGCCAGAAGGTTGGAGCTATTCAGGTTTAACCCCTCACTCCCTGAAGGGAGAAACAAGGGAGAATAAACCCTCTAGTATTTACCTGACTGGGGGTGGGGGCAGTTCCTCTTTTTTTGTCTGCCCCCCTTGGGGTAAGGGGTGGGATAATATGGTGCCAGAGAAAGGGAGAAGAACATTAATTTATCACCACTAGGGCGAGTGAGGCCCCCAACCTCAGAGAGGGAGGGGATCTGACCATGTGTGGGGACTGAGCCCCTCCCTGGGATTGGGGGGCAGAGAGAGGGGATTTCTCCTATGTGGGAGGGAAACAACCTCAAGAACCCTCTTCCAGAAAGGGGGGGTGATCTCACCTGTGGAGACAGGGACACCCCCCGAGGAAAAGAAAATATCCCCTGTGTGGAGAGGGAACCCTCTGGGCTGCCCCCACTCTCCCAGGGAAGGGGGCTCGGGACCTCCCCAGGGGGCAGAGAACCCACACTCTGGCTGCTCCCAAGAAGAGGAAGAATCCTCCTGTATAGGGACCCCTGGAGAAGCGGGGACCACCCCGGGCTGCCCCCCAGGGACGGACGGGGGAACCCCCGGGCTGCCCCCCCCCGGCAGGGGGCCCACCAGGGACGGACGGGGGAACCCCCGGGCTGCCCCCCCCCGGCAGGGGGCCCACCAGGGACGGACGGGGGAACCCCCGGGCTGCCCCCCCCCGGCAGGGGGCCCCCAGGGACGGACGGGGGAACCCCCGGGCTGTCCCCCCCGACAGGGGCCCCCCAGGGGCGGACGGGGGAACCCCCGGGCTGCCCCCCCCCCCG
>NC_048319.1:5277737-5431206 GCF_013100865.1 Trachemys scripta elegans | reverse complement strand
CCAGGGACGGACGGGGGAACCCCCGGGCTGCCCCCCCCCGGCAGGGGCCCCCCAGGGACGGACGGGGGAACCCCCGGGCTGCCCCCCCCCGGCAGGGGCCCCCCAGGGACGGACGGGGGAACCCCCGGGCTGCCCCCCCCCGGCAGGGGCCCCCCAGGGACGGACGGGGGAACCCCCGGGCTGCCCCCCCCCGGCAGGGGGCCCACCAGGGACGGACGGGGGAACCCCCGGGCTGCCCCCCCCCGGCAGGGGCCCCCCAGGGACGGACGGGGGAACCCCCGGGCTGTCCCCCCCGGCGGGGGCCCCCCAGGGACGGACGGGGACCCCCCGGGGACCCCCGCACCACTCACAGGTAGGGCTCCTCCGGGGCCTGCCCGCCTCCGGCCTCCCGGCCCGTCAGCACCACCATGGCGGGGCCGGCCGAGGGAGGCGGCCGGGCGGCTCCGCTCCGGATCCAGGGGCCGCGGCGCCAGCCCCGGGTCCCCCGCCCCGCCCCGCCCCGCCGGAAGTCGCGTCAGGCCCGGGGCGGGCCCGGGGGTTAACCCCTGCGGGCCCGGGCCGGGAGAGCTGCCGCTCGGCCTGGGGCAATAGAGACAGAGGGGCAGGATGGGATGGGGGGCAGCAGGGGATGGGGCAATAGAGACAGAGGGGCAGGATGGGATGGGGGGCAGCAGGGGATGGGGCAATAGAGACAGAGAGGCAGGATGGGATGGGGGGCAGCAGGTGCCTGGGGGCAGCAGAGGATGGGGCAATAGAGACAGAGGGGCAGCAGGGTCTGGGGGTGCAGTAGAGGACGGGGGGCAGGATGGCAGGGGGGAGGGTAGCATGGAAGAGGGGCGCAGCTTGGCTTGTGGGCAGAATGGGGTGGAAGTGCAGCAGACCGGGGGCAGGAAGACATGGGGATGGGTTGGAGCAGGGAATGGGGGCGCGGCACTAGATGGGGGTGCAGGATGGGATGCAGGTGCAGAACGCCGCAGAGATGGAATAGGGGTGCAGCGTGGCCTGGGGAGTTCAAGATGGGTGGGTGCTGCAGGCAATGGGGCTGAAGCAGGGAGCGCCACAGAGCATGGGGGTGTGCAGCATAGTTTCGGTGCAGCAAAGTTTTGGGCAATACAGGGA
This sequence comes from Trachemys scripta elegans, assembly GCF_013100865.1. Taxonomy (NCBI): domain Eukaryota; kingdom Metazoa; phylum Chordata; order Testudines; family Emydidae; genus Trachemys; species Trachemys scripta. Next base: position 5,430,087 of record NC_048319.1, on the reverse strand, counting down.
AGGCTGCAAGGTGGCACGGAGTGCAGCAAAGGTTTGTGGCATAGCCCAGGTCTTACACACACACGCACACACATTCATACAAGTGAGGCCCTGCCTCCCACCCGGCGCAGGACTGGCATTGCCACTCACCACCCTCCCCGGCATGTACCTCTGCACCCTGTTTTTTTGACCAATGTGGGCATTTGTCCCGTTTGCTCTTGCCTGGGACAGCCGGGTCAGGGCTTAAAGAAGGGACTGTCCTGGCCAAAATGGGACATATGGTCACCCTAGCCAAGATAGGGACTTAGACAACGGTGACAGTGGGTGGCAGAATGTGCGGAAATTATGAAAGAAGAGGGTCCTCTGTTGAGTGGAGTCAAATCATTAGTGTCCTTTGTGCCCTGCGGCTCCAGGGCTTGCTCTTGGAACCCCAAGTCAGGAGCCAATACGCCGTGGAGGCAGTGCCCTTCCCTGCTCCCCTGGAAGATCATTTGGAAACCCCAGCTGGACCACGTTACGCTGGAGAGGCCTCTCGCCTTCAGCTTGTTTGTGGGTTTCAACGAATAAAGCCCTCTATGGCTTGCGTCCTGGCTTAGACCGTTTGGGACCTCGGAGTCTACCTCTCCCTCTTTATGCTCCATTTCAACAGTTGAGATCAGCTGGCAAACTCTTGCTAACAGTCCCCAGATCTGAATTCTGGAAGGGGCGCGGGGCATTCTGGGCCACGTGTCTACACTGGGAGTGCTTTCCCTGTGTATTATACCAGCAAAGCGCTCCTGGTGTGGACACGGCTATACTGGCAAAACTCTCCTTTTGCCAGCTTACCTTAATCTACAATCAGGGGTTCTCAAAGGTTTGTCCTGGTGACCCCTTTCACATAGCAAGCCTGTGAGTGTGACCCCCCCCCAATAAATTAAAACCACTTTTTTATATATTTAACACCATTATAAATGCTGGAGGCAAAGTGGGGTTTGGGGTGGAGGCTGACAGCTCATGACCCCCCATGTAATAACCTTGTGATCCCCTGAGGGGTCCTGACCCCCAGTTTGAGAACCCCTGATCTACATGTACCCCTGAGCAATACAAGCTCTTCCATTAAAAGCACTGCTTTACCAGTATAACTGCATCTACACTAGAGGCCTGCGCCAGCCCAGCTCAGGCAGTCTGCCAGCTATGTTGGACAAAATATAGTGTGGACATGGCTTATGGCGGGGGGCACCTCTGCCCTGGAATTTGTTCCCCCGGGGGTCTGACAGAATCTGAGTTTGTGGACTTTAAGGGCACATCTCTTTATCCTGTTTTGTGCCTAAAGCTGGTTTGGATGGGTTGTGCTTTGACATCCTTGAATGGAAAGTGCTAGGATGGATGTGTGCTCTTATTAAATCCAGAGGAGGGTTCTAAGCTAGCTCACTGCCCAGGCCATCTGGAGCAGAGTTGCAATGTCCGCTGTGGGCAGCACAGCTGTGCCAAGCAGGGCTGTTGTGTGTGTGATGCCGCTTTCCTCAGCTTCACCTTGGTTTCATTATTTTTTCAGCGAGATGGGCCCACGCGGCCTTTTACCCTGCAGTGGCTGAGAAGCAGCTGAAAATGAAAATGACATTTGTGCTTGCAGTTGCAGGGAGCTTGCTTTGACATTGACATACCATTGACCTCCTATATTCGCTCTCGGTTCCCCCTCTTCCCGCTCCCAAGGCTGTACTTTCTCCCTAGAAATGTGCCTTCTCAATCACCCGGGTGAATGAAAGGTATGGTAGAGTCCCAAGAAGTTCAGAGACGTGCCCCAATTTTGAATACTGCCGCAAACTCCCTGGATTTTCAAAACTGGGCTGAGAATCTGTCAATCTAGTCACCAGTACCACAGCATCTGAGCACCTGGTAGTTTCTCTGAGGCCTTGTCTGCAGAGGGAAATTTACCAACAGAACTACCCTGGTATAATCAGACTGCTGTAGTTCTCTCTAGAATAAGATTCCAAGATGGTCACTCTGTCTGTGTGTGGCCAGGGATTCATGGGGATTGGGGGTGGCTCTTAGATTTTCCAGACTGATTCTGTCATGTCTTGCAGACAAGCTGGACTGTAGAGATGAACCCAAACCCTGGATCTTAATCTTGAACTTGAGGCAAGTTCAGCTCCAGACCTGAATTTCACGGTCTGGGCGTACCTCTATAATGGATCAATCCAGAGCCCTGCATCCAAACTTTGGGAAAGTTCGGATTTGAATCCTGAGCCAAAATCCACAGCTGGAGCCCACTTCTAGTATACAGGAAGCAGGGCCGGCTCCAGCTTTTTTTGGGGGGGGAGCCGCGATCGGCGGCACTTCGACGGCAGCCCTACCGCTCCGAGAGGGACTTAGGGACCTGCCGCCGAAGACCCGGACATGCCGCCCCTTTCCATTGGCCGCCCCAAGCACCTGCTTCCTTTGCTGGTGCCTGGAGCCGGCCCTGACAGGAAGGGATTCCTTTCCCTTCTCTGCCCATCCCTGTATCCCAGTTATAGGGTAGTAAGGATCAGCAGGAATTGGACAGAGCTCATTGTTCCCTAAATGGGAAGCGCTCCATACAGAGCAGTCCCCTCCCAGCGTCCCCTTCTCTGCTTTCCCAAAGCTCTCGTGGACACAGTTTACTGTGCCTCACGCTATCTGTGGAGTTTTGCTGTGAATAGTCGCAGCTGTATTTCATCCCCTTCCCTCTTGTCCCAGGCAGTAAAGTGATTGTTCGTTCATATTGAACTACCTAGGTACCACCATGTGTCTGTGGTAGGGTGACCAGATGTCCCGATTTTATAGGGACAGTCCCGATTTTGGGATCTTTTTCTTATATAGGCTCCTATTACCCCCCACCCCCGTCCTGAGTTTTCACATTTGCTGTCTGGTCACCCTAGTCTGTGGCGGGGTACATACCTCCATGCATCTGTGCTGCTGCAGGGGCTAGCCTCCTGGCATGTCTGGGCATGGGATGTGACAGCTGCTGAGAAGTACAAGCCAGCACTATTCCGTCTTTTAGGACAGGAAGCAGCAGCCTGCAGCCAATTGAAACTGCAAGAGGAGGAAATTTCACCAGTTACCTATATTGGAAACCCTAGTCTTGCATAAAGGCCCCGATCCATGGAAGTTTAGAGCCTAAATACCTTTGAGGATCTGGGCCAACATCCCTTGTGACCTTTAACAAATTAACAGTGTGCCAGATATAGGTATCATGTGTACAATACATCCCCCTATAAACAAAAGAAGTTTGGAGATGCCATTACCAATGTTCCTGCTTCATAACAGCATTAGGACATGCCATAGTGATTCCATTCTGGGTTTAAATCTTCTTTATCTGGAGCAACACAGCCGTGGTGTCATCTGGTGATTGTATTTGTGTCGATGGTACTCTTCAGTCTGCCCAGTGGGTAGTTCTAAGGGCTTTTTTGTATCACAGTTAGTGTTTTCTTCACTTGCTGTTTTAACATCACAAATCATATTTTTGTCAACAGATGTGATTGCCCCCATATGAACAGTCCTTAGGTGTCTGCAGATTCCCCTAACTAATTGTCCAGTCTCTGTCTGAATTACATATGACCTGAGTTGCTTTGCTAGTTACATTACCATGCCAGGGTGCCACCAACCCCTTACATTTTGCATAAATATGGAGTTTTTTGTGAGATTTCAGTGTTCTGGCATTTGTATCATAGAATGATTTCAGTTGTCATCCATCCAGCTCTGTTTTATTTTGTCGTGCTCTGCAACTCTAGGCATTAAAAGAGACTCCTTCACAAGTTAAAAAAATAAAATAAAATAAATAAAACAACCCCAGTCAGGACCCCAGCATTGCATCTCATCCCCTTGTTGTGTACTAACATCAATCTGAATTTCTTACCAGAGCACCGGCTGCTGAACCACCAGCCACACAGTTTACATGCCTATTGGGACACAAAGGAAACATAAGAGGAATGCCAGACCAGATCCTCAACGCAACCGCACTGACGTCAGTGGAGCTGTGACACATTGACAATATCCTGGACAAACCTTATGGAGTTAAGATAAACTCCACTGAATTAAGTTTAACCTGACTGAATTAACTGTCAGACCCCTGGGGCCATTGTGTTAAAAATGAAAATTGTGTATGTGCTATTGTGGAATTGTCCGTAACTCCTGTAGGAGGCGATGGATGCTAATGTAGGTCCTCCAGTATCAGTGTTTTGGAAGCCACTCCCAGGATCTCTTTTTGACGGTGTGTCCCGGTCGAAGACCAGACACCTGGTTACCCTATCCAAGAGAGCCAATGGAGCAGGACTCCTGGGAGTGGGTGACCTGGCTGGACCACTGAGGGGAAATACAGGTGCAGTTGCCCTGAATTGCGACAGGAATGACCCCAGCTATAGATCTGGCCCCTGGTTTTCTTGTTTTTTCACTAGTTTCAGAGTTAGCAGCGTGGCTTGTTTTCCATGGATTTTGCTGCTGTAATTACAGGGTTCAGCCTGAGGAAAGACGTCTCTGCGCTGAAGTGGTATATTAAAAAAAAAAAAGAACACTCTTTTAATTTCAGAGGTTCACACTCGGCAGCCTGTTGTCTTGTTACCTCGATGAATATCTCCTCTCCTTCAAATCTCTGCCGTAGGTTTAAGAGCTTATAACCAAGCAAAATAAAAAGAACAAGGAGTACTTGTGGCACCTGAGAGACTAACATATTTATTTGAGCATAAGCTTTCGTGGGCTACAGTCCACTTCATCAGATGCATCGAATGGAACATATAGTGAGAAGATATCTACACATACAGAGAACATGAAAAGGTGGAAGTTGCCCTACCAACTCTAAGAGGCTAATTAATTAAGATGAGCTATTATCAGCAGGAGGGAAAAAACTTTTGTAGTGATAATCAAGATGGCCCATTCCAGACAGTTGACAAAAAGGGGTGAGGATACGTAACGTGGGGAAATAGTCAATCTATTATGCAAGGCAAAATACAGAGCATCAACAACTTCAGCCAAGTCTGGGCATCCCTCCTTCACCAGCTGATTGGAAGGACAGAATGCCTCAACTCTCCAGTCACTGGGGGGCTGCCCATTAAACAACACCTCCAGAGGAACAGCAGAGTGTTAGTGCTGGCTGTTCACCTGTCGGCTCCAAGGAGCCCACCTCTCATCCTCCGCTCCCTGCAAAATGCTGGAGGCCAAGCTATTGTGCAGCCAACAGGAACCAAACAGTAGGATGCTGTTTCCTGATTCCAGCTCAAATCATCCATCTCCTGCTTGCAGTAGGTTTCAGAGTCACGAGGAAGGGATAGGAAGTTGGCCAGGGTATGTTTCCAAGCCCCTAAGTAATATGCCAGCAGCATCTGCCTGGTGATAGGTGTTAAAACTTTCGGGAAAGGGTTAAGTGGGTTTAGCTGCCTCACTGAGGCAGGTGGCTCACTACCCCACTTGAATATGAGAGGGGTTGGAGTGAGAGTCTGGGGAGAGAAGATCTAGGGTGTGGGCTGAACAGTGCAGAGGGAGGAACTCTAGGAGCGGCCACGCCTGGGGTGATGGTTTAAGGTGAATGTTATGTGGCGTTATTAACAAGGACGTTTTTAATGATTAACTTCAGCAGGAAGGCGAGTTTGTGGCCCCGTGAAGTATGTGGACTCTGTTTTAGAGGAGGTCAGGAAAAGTTTACCCCCTGAACATGGGGATTTATAAAGGAAACGGCCTTTCCTGCTACAGCCTCACTCCGGACTTTATAAAGACTTCGGCTGTAGCTGGCTTGTGTGTGTGGTGCCCAATGGGCCACAAAGTCTTTCAAAGCTGCTTTAAGGCAACTGCATAATGACTAATTACCTTCCCCTTGAAGTAAAGCTCCGTAGCTCTGTTCTTCCTTTAAGACCCAGGAGAGAGAAGCATAACAGCCTGCCGAGAAAATTGTCTTCAGAGGAAAGAACAGGCCTTTTTACTAGCAATTTAAACAGTTGGCGCCGTTCCCTTTTATACCTGGCAAAGGCAGGAACAGCCCGTTCCAAAGGAAATTAAGAAAATAAGAGTTGTGGTTTCACTGCACTGCGAAGGGATGGGACCATGGGCGACGGGGAGCATAGGCCGGGGAAGGCTGTGCCTCCCCAAACAGCCTTGCGTGGCCCTGCCCATGCTCCACCCCAAAGTCCCCTCCTGCCTGCTTCCAGTTCCCTTCCCGCTCTTCTGTGGCCAAGAGGCTGGGGCAGGCAGGCTGGGGCTGGTGCGCACAAGGCCTGGGGCTCGGGCTACACTGTGCTGACCGTCCATTCACCCAGTGTTCCGGGGCTGGGGGCGTGCAAGGGGGCCGGTGGCCATGCGGGAGTGTGTGTGTGTGCTCCGGGCTCTGGCAGGTGAGGGGGGGCAGAAGGGGAGGAGTAGTGGAGGGGCTGGGGGCTAGCCTCCCCCAACAGCACATTCACCCAGCGCCCATGGATGGGACTCTCTGTGCATGAAGGGAGAAAAGGGGCTTTAAACTACCTTTGCCCCCCTCGCATTCTGGGACCAGGCCAGAGCCTGCTCAACCCCTGGTTATAAACTAGAGCAGCAGCAGGGCTGCTCTAACTCACAACTGACTTGCTATGGCCCGGTAAGGCCGTGCATTCTGGCCATTCCCCCGACCCAACTCTCCTATCCTGAGAGCGGGACATAGAGCCCTTATGCCAGATGGACAGTGGCCCTTCCGCATGGGGGATTCTCAGGCACCCATGTTCCCCCACATTTAGGCCCCTTTCCATGGCATAGAGAGGCCTTAATGCTCTCCGGTTTGGGAAATATCCCAGTTTGCACGCGTTCCAATCAGAGGCACGGGGTTTTATTCCACGAGAGAGACCCCTGGCAAGGAAGTGAGTTAGGAGCAGAAACTGAGACCTTGAGTGGAGGTGACTCCCATCACGGCTAAACTTTCAGCCCTCGCTATTGCACAACTCCCTTGAGTTTAGGGTGGGATGTTTCTCTTCTACCGAAACCTCCTAGATTAAAATTCGGACTCCACCCTTGGAAGGATGGTCTGGTGGCAAAGGCACTGGACTAGAACTCAAGCTAGGTAGGAGCCCTTCCAAGCTCTGCTACAGACTCCATCAGTGAACTTGGTCAAGTCACTTAAGGCTTGTCTGTTCAAACAGTTAATGCATGACAAGCAGGGTGTAAAACTAGACTAGCTGTCTGTGTGCATCCCACTCCTGGGCACTAGAATCATAGACTATCAGGGTTGGAAGGGACCTCAGGTGGTATCTAGTCCAACCCTCTGCTCAAAGCAGGACCAATCCCCAACTAAATCATCCCAGCCAGGGCTTTGTCAAGCCGGGCCTTAAAAACCTCTAAGGATAGAGATTCCACCACCTCCCTAGGGAACCCATTCCAGTGATTCAACACCCTCCTAGTGAAATAGTGTTTCCCAATATCCAACCTAGACCTCCCCCACTGCAACTTGAGACCATTGCTCCTTGTTCTGTCATCTGCCACCACTGAGAACAGTCTAGATCCATCCTCTTTGGAACCCCCTTTCAGGTAGTTGAAAGCAGCTATCAAATCCCCCCTCACTCTTCTCTTCTGCAGACTAAATAACCCCAGTTCCTTCAGCCTCTCCTCATAAGTCATGTGCCCCAGTGCCCTGATCATTTTCGTTGCCCTCTGCTGGACTCTCTCCAATTTATCCACGTCCTTTCTGTAGTGGAGGGGCCAAAACTGGACGCAATACTTCAGATGTGGCCTCACCAGTGCCGAATAGAGGGGGAATAATCACTTCCCTCGATCTGCTGGCCATGCTCCTACTAATGCAGCCCAGTATGCTGTTGGCCTTCTTGGAAACAAGGGCAGACTGCTGACTCATATCCAGCTTCTCGTCCACTGAAATCCCCAGGTCCTTTTCTGCAAAACTGCTGCTTAGCCAGTCGGTCCCCAGCTGTGGTGTGCTTTGAAACAGGAGCAGTGGGGAAAGCTTTGCACACAGCAGCATGGTCCACATGCACAATGAATGCCCAGCAGCTAGCATGAGGTCGTGTTACACCTCAGCTTGCTGTGTACTAACTGTTCATATAGACAAGCCCTACGTCTCTCTGTGCCGCCGTTCCTCCTTTATTGGGGGAAAAAAGAGGACGAAGCACATCTTGTCCTCCCAGGGGATTGCAGGGAAAAACACTTTGAAGACTGTGAGGTATTTGGATAATACAGTAAGTGAGCCATATAAGCACCTCGGCTAGAGAGAGCCTTTTGTTGTGCATTTTCTGTAGTGAGTGTTGTGTTTCCATCTCTGGAGAAAGCACATTGGAGCAAAGACGTTGCAAGCGACGTTTTCTCCATTCCCTCCTCAGTTATTCAGCCTCATGCCTGCCAATCCCCCCAAGACATCCTGGGTTTCATTTGTTGCCTCGTGTTATTTATTTTGGTCGCGAACCAGACTCAGTTAATCCTTCTGGTCGGCGGCAGGGAAAATGTCACCGGCTGTGTAGTAATGGCGCAAACGGAAGCCAAGCCCCTGGGGCAGAGCAGGGCTTCAGAAGGTGAAAAGGCCTCACGCGGTCTCCCAGCAACCCCCTGAGGGACGGATCTGAAGGGTGGCCTCCTCTCTGGTTTGGGCCAAATGCAGGGGTGAGAAGTGAGGTGGTAGAAGTTAGACGCCCCAATGCTACATGATTAGGATTCTTTGTATTCTGGTAACACCGACGAGCCTGCACAGACACAGGGCAAGCTGCCAGTCTGTCTTTACAATCTAAGTGTAAGACAAGCGAGAACCAATGGATATAGACAGACAGAGCAGTACAAGGAAGCACTCTTGGTCTGCGCTCACCCTCCCTTAAGCTTTTGGGCCCCGATTCAGGAAACCACTGAAGCACGTGCTTAAAGTGCTGTCCTGCAGAGGTCTGTTTTCCTGACTCCGGGCCTCAGACCCCCTTAGATCTACTCACATCCACGTGCCCATGTGTAAAGCCTTTGGTATCACTTGCAGGCCGAGGAGGGGGACGTTAATGCAAGGAGAGGGCTACTTGAATCTACTTTGTCTTACATCCATCTGCTCGTTGCTGGGAAGCTGCATCCCGCTTCCCTGCTCTCCACTGCATCTGTCACACTGGACTCACGCTGTAGGACAAATCCAGAAGGAGGGAGAGAATGAGGATTACACACTGGAAAGTGGATGGGGATTTAAGTAAATCTTGAGTGGGCATAGGCTGAGCTGGGACCGATACACTGTTGGGACAGGAACAAGTGTCATTTACCCCCGTTTCGCGCTCACCTCTGAATCTGGCCGTGTAGCAACTATAGAATCATAGAATATCAGGGTTGGAAGGCACCTCAGGAGGTCATCTAGCCCAACCCCCTGCTCAAAGCAGGACCAACCCCAACTAAATCATCCCAGCCAGGGCTTTGTCAAGCCAGGCCTTAAAAACCTCTAAGGATGGAGATTCCACCAGCTCCCTAGCGAACCCATTCCAGTGATTCACCACCCTCCTAGTGAAATAGTGTTTCCTAATATCTAACCTAGACCTCCCCCACTGCAACTTGAGACCATTACTCCTTGTTCTGTCATCTGCCACCACTGAGAACAGTCTAGATCCATCCTCTTTGGAACCCCCCTTCAGGTAGTTGAAGGCTGCTATCAAATCCCCCCTCATTCTTCTCTTCTGCAGACTAAATAACCCCAGTTCCCTCAGCCTCTCCCCGTAAGTCATGTGCCCCAGAGGCTTGATCATTTTCATTGCCCTCCGCTGGACTCTCTCCAATTTGTCCACATCCTTTCCGTAGCGGGGGGCCCAAAACTGGACGCAATACTCCAGATGTGGCCTCACCAGTGCCGAATAGAGAGGAACAATCACTTCCAGCCTCACGCTGTCTGTGGTGCAGTTTGCAAAGACTAAATTCCCTTTGTTACTATGAGGTCGTTGCCATCCGGGGAACCTCCTGATGGCGAGGCACGGTGCTGCAGGCTCTCTGCCTCAGTTTCCCCAACCAGCATTTCCAGCCTCCCCTGGTGGTTTATGTGGCTCAGCCTTCCAGCTTGGCCAAGTTCAGTCCCCTTCCGGCCGTGGGGGGGTGGGAAGAGTCCAAGGTCACAGCCCAAGCAAGTGCAAAATAAGAGTCTTGTCCCAGCTGGGCTTAGTTCTAAGTGTAGCCCCTTTAGGGTCATGCATCCCTGCACCCTCTGGGCTCAGCTCTCCATCGCTCTCCTGCTGCTGCCGGTGGGAGATGCCCTTGTCGGGCCTGACTTAAGAACCTTTGGCAGGTCCCTCCAAATAGTTCCCCATCAAGGCCTGCCTTCCCTCCAGAGATGCGCAATCTGAGCCCGCTTCCGAGCTCCAAACCAGCTTCTCTCACCACTGATCTCTCACTGTTGATCTGCTCTCATCCCCAGAGGAGTGGGCTCTCTCCTTTCTTGCCTCTCCCTTCTGGCCTGACACCCTCTACGGGTGGATGCAGGGAGGGGGGCTGATTGGGCCGACAGCAGCTCATTAACCCTTCCAGGTCCGCGTGGGGTTTGTCTCCATTCCATACTGTGACTCTTTGAGAGCCGGATCCAAAGTTGACTGAAGCCAAGCAGAGTCTCTGCATTGACTCCAGTGAGCTTCGGGTCTGGCTCTGACAGTTCAATCTTTGCCACTGACTCAGTGGGAACCACTCTGGGTTCTAGTTTGTGGCACTTGCTAACTGCACCCTCGGTCTCACTGCAGCCAGGCCGGTTTGGATGCTGAAAAACCCTCGTTCCTTGCACTGCTTCCAGTCTGGATCTCGCTCCTTCCAGCCACCGGAGCTTTGGACAAGGGAGTTTTGGGAAAAGTGGTTCAGGGCTCCGTGGACTCATGGGGGTTCGGCTTGATGAGGCCTCTCTGCTTTAACGGCTGCAAACAAAATCCCAGCCGAGAGAATAATGTTTTCAGTGGAGAGCTCTCGACCTGGCATTTAAATGATTCATTGATCCTTTGTGGATACCCCCTTGCATGTGCCTTACAGACCCTGATACGGAGCTGTTCCAGCCTGCCACCGTTCGAAGGGCACTCCAACTCCTCAGTGGGAGTGAGGAGTGCGAAATTGACAGAACAGGCCAGCACTGCAAAAACCGGCTCACGTGTTCCTAGCCCCATCTCATTGCTCTGGGATATGACTTCACCCGGAATTGTGGGTCGGGTCAGAGGGGTATGGAATGTGTGTACCCCACTATTGTGATCGTGGGGAGTTCTGCCCGCACGTTTTCCTCCCCCTGCCCCAACGTAGCTGTTGGGGGGGAGGGTATTTTAGATGCATGCCTGGGGACCGGTTGATCGTTGTCCTGCAGCTCGTGCAGAAGCCAGAGCAGAATGCTCCCACGTCGCAGCGGTGTGAATGACTGCTAAAGGTGCAGACAATGAAGAATCGGGCCCACCGTGCAGGGCATGGATGGATCAGGCCCCTGGTGTTCTCCGTCCATGCTGAGCTACTGTCATCTGAGAAAGAAAATGGGACAAGGGGAATGAAAAGGAATCAGATTACAAACCCCAATGGTGCATCCGCCCGGAACATGAAGACAAACTTTAGGCAAAATCTCCTATTTAGGGAGTGTTTTAACCCACTCTGTGTACTGCAAGAGCAAACATCAGACCCGTCATTGGTGCCACCTTATGTAAAGATGAAAGTCTCCACAGGAGTCTGACACTTTAAAAGGCTTTTCGTGAGAAGGCAAAATATAAATTCACCACCTTTCATGTGGAAATGGGTCTGTAGTGATTGTTTGGGCCACACAGGGAGCTGTAAAGGTCAGGCTTTCGTAGCGAAGGTCATGTCATAAGAACATAAGAATGGCCCTATTGGGTCAGACCAAAGATCCATCTAGTCCAGTGTCCTGTCTTCCGACAGTGGCCAATGCCAGGTGCCCCAGAGGGAATGAACAGAACAGGTGATCGTCAAGTGATCCATCCCCTGTCACCCATTCCCAGCTCCTGGCAAACAGAGGCTAGGAACATGATTCCTGCCCATCCTGGCTAATAGCCATTAATGGAATTATTCTCCGTGAATTTATCTAGTTCTTTTTTGAACCCTGTTATGGGCTTGGCCTTCACAACATCCTCTGGCAAGGAGTTCCACAGGTTGACTGTGCGTTGTGTAAAGAAATACTTCCTTTCATTTATTTTAAACCTGCCTATTAATTTCATTTGCCAGAAGCTGGGAATGAACGACAGGGGATGTCCCTCTCCTCTGTTCCTGGCTCAGCCATCAACTTGCTGGGTGACCTCAGACAAGTCATTTTCCTTCTCTGTGCCTGAGTTTCTCCACCTAAGGGCAGGTCTGAGGCTACTTCACCATCTTTGTAAGGTGCTTTGAGATGGTTGTTTAACATCGTTTCATTATTACTGCTTTAAACATGACACAGGCTCTAGAGGGAAAGGGAGGAATATCAGGTGGTACAGAGGGCTAGCAGACCAGCTTTGAGCCTTGAAATTGGGGCTTGTCCAGGACAGAGGCCTCATTCGAGCCCTCTACACAGGGGTGAATTCCACCCAAAATGCAGACCCGGATCCCAGGTGTTGACATCACACATCGCACAAAAGGTGGGAGGAACTTGGTGGACAGGGGGTGGTTCAAACCCATCTCTGCTTTCAATGTATATAATCTTTGTTAGGGATGCATGGATGATTTCAGGGTTCCTGCTTCCTGCCCAGGACAATGGCGACCGATCTTGTACAATGCAGAACTACAAAGGGAGGCTGCAGGGATCTACAGCTCAGAGCAGGGACTTTAGGGTTAGAACCTGCCATGGCCTGGATTTTGCCCTTGCAAGACTGACTCATGCGTAGGGACAAGACTTGACTCCAGACATGCCCTTTACAGGAAACATAGGCCTTGCCAGACTGGATCAGATCCCTGATCCATCTAGTCCAGTATCCTGTCTCTGCCAGTAGCCAGCACCAGCTGCTTCAGAGGAAGGTATAAGAACCATGCCTTAGACAGACGGGGGGAAATTATGCCCCACCCTGCTGCTAGCCCCAGCAAATATTGAGAGCCACAAAAACACCTTGCAGGAGGCAAATCACCCATGACACACAAGAGGGTCCCTCTAAATCTCATGGCGGGCACATTGGCATCTCATTTCCTTCCCTGAGTCTGGGTGCAGGACAAACCCCGCTTGACTCTTCAATCCCACCATCGAATCATCGAAACGTAGGGCTGGAAGGGGCCATCTAACCCATTCCCCTGTGCTGAGGCAGGATTACCTGTACCTAGATCATCCCCAGAAGATGTTGGTCTAATCTTAAAAACCTCCCAGACCCTAGGTAACCTGGTCCAGGGCTTAACGATCCCTATCGTTAGAAAGTTTTCCCCAATATCTAACCTGAATCGCGCTTTCTGCAATCTCTCTCCATTGGATTTTACTTTAAACCAGTGGTGTCATGGTAAAAAAACAAAAAAGAAGAAGAAGTGGACACACTAACTTTTCTGCTGTTCCAGGCCAGGCAGGCATGGAGGTAAACTCCGTATTCCCCAGGTGAGAAGTGGTAACATTTACCCTCGATTCCGCGACCGCTTTTAACAGTTTCAGTCTGTCATCCCGTAGCCTGACATGGAACTACAAGGACAAGCTGGTCCTGGAGGGATGATTAGGATTAGATGACAAGGGATTAGAGGGACCAATGAGGAAGGAACCAGCCAGCTGCACCCGTGGTTTAACAGAGGGTTAGGGCAGGAACCTCCATAGCAAAACAATACCAGGTGGAAGCAAATCCACCCTGTTCATTCCGTCCGGGGACTCTTTCACTAACACCAAACCCCTCGCCGGGATGGTTTCCTCTCACGCTGAGGCTGGCGGAATTTGATTGTTATTGATTTTTCTGATTTTGATCCATTTAAAAAAAAAACGATTTTAAAGGATTTTTTCTCTGTTTAGATATGTTGATTTTTGCACTTGCAGGACATTAAGGGGGGCAGGGCTGGGGCTAGGTCTAAACTGACTGCGGGGCAGTATGGGGATGCTTACACAGACGAGGGGCCCAAGGGCAGAAGGTATGGGGGAGGGGGCAGTCAGCCTGACCTGGCAGAGCAGAGACACCCCCCCCCCGGCCAGGACCACAAGGAGGAGGAGGAGTCCCCAGCCCCAGGGGCGGCTACCTGCCCAGGGACAGAGCCATTCAGCAGCGGGGTGGCCTCCTCCACAGCTGGGAACTCCTCCTCCTTGCCACCCTGGCCGGGAGGCTCTGCCCCATCGGGTCAGGATGACCGCAGCCTCCCCTGCATCTTGTGCCTGCAGGGATGGGGTGCCACCCCCCAGCAGCCCAGACAGCTCTTTGCAGCTCCGCTGTCAGAGCCCAGCTCCCTCATTCCCAGGTTAGGGTGACCAGATAGCAAGTGTAAAAAATCAGGATGGGGGTGGGGGGGTAATAGGTGTCTATATAAGAAAAAAAAACCAAAATCAGGACTGTCCCTATAAAATCGGGACATCTGGTCACCCTAGCAGGGCACAAGGGCTGCAGAGGGCGCCCTGCGAGGCTGAGCTGTGACACCAGATCCTGCAGGCACCCTCCTGTTACCGCTTCGTATTCTCTTTTGTCAATTTCCACGTGTCAGCTGAAATCCACCTGTACGCACAGTTGTGGATTAAAATCGAACGCTGCCCAGCCTGTTCATCCTCCACGGTTCCACAAACACCTTTCCTCTAACATTCGCAGGACGATGTTCCCCGCCGGGCAGCACGACATCACAAGGCGTAAGCACAACCGAACTCCTCCAAACAGGGTCTAAGTGGTTTCTAGCGCTCTGCACAGGGGGCAGTTACACCACTGATGATCACAAGTGGAGAAGAGCTTGGGTGTGCGGGAACCTCAGCTGATGTCAATCGACTTTGCTGACCTACATCAGCTGACGATATGTTTATTCAAACCGTGTTTCCACTGAGTGTCCCCTGGAAAGGTAAGTGGCAAACACACACCAAGCCTTCCGACCTGAGGGCTGGGGGTTTTTTGCTTCACAAGGAGCAATCCACATATAATTCTGATTAATTAATTGATTAAAATGGCGAATTCTTAATGAAGAAGAGCAAGATGTCCCCCCCCAAAAAACATGTCACTTCTTAGCCCTGGAATATGTTAGCCTTTGTGAACTCTGCTGTGCGTCGAGCAGGAGTTTTCAAAGAACTATCCACGGTGTCTCCAAGATCTCTTCCTTGGATGATAGCAGCTAACTTAGACCCCATCCATGTATATGTAGAGTTGGGATGATTTTTTCCAGTGTGCATTACTGTGCACGCAGTTTTGTGAGATCCCTCTGTAACTCCTCGCAGTCTGCTTTGGACTTAACGATCGTGAATGATTTTGTATCATCTGCAAATTTGGCCACATTACTGTCCACCCCCTTTCCCAGATCATTAATGAATATGCTGAACAGCGCAGGTCCCAGTACAGATCCTTGAGAGCCCCTCAGTTCACCTTTCTCCATTGTGAAAACTGAGCATTTATTCCTACCTGTTGTTCCTATTTCTCAACCGATTACTGATCCATGAGAGGACCTTCCCTCTTATCCCAGGGCTACTTCATTTCCATAAGAACCTTTGGTGAGGGACCTTGTCAAAAGCCGACTGAAAATCTAAGTACATTATATCAACCGATCACCCTTATCCACTTTCTTGTTGACTCCCTCAAATAATTCTAGTAGATTGGTGAGGCATGATTTCCCTTTACAAAAGCTGTGTTGACCCTTCCCCAAGAAATCATGTTTATCTACGTGTCTGATAGTTCTGTTCTTTATTATAGTGTCTACTAATTTGTGCAGTTCCTGGCCTGTAACTGCCCAGATTGCCTTTGGAGCCCTTTTAAAAAAATTGGTGTTACCTTAGCTACCTCCCAGTCACCTGGTACCACGGCTGATTTAAGCAATAGGTTACCTACCAGAGTTAGGAGTTCTACAATTTCATATGCAAGTTCCTTCAGAATTCTTGGGTGAATCCCATCTGGTCCTGGTTTATCAATTTGTTCTAAAACCTCTTCTACTGACATCATGCCAATACCACGTCCCTTGTTGTATCTCCTGCCCTATTTTCCCCAGGTAAATATAACTTAGACAAAAGCAATCCCATGAAGTCTCTGAAGATGTAAAAACTCTTCTAAGCAAGTGCACAGGGTGCCGGGAGAGGCACATTTATGAGATTAAGACTGTCTAAAGGTCTCTGTAGCTATTCAGCAAATGTTGTTTCTCCCTCAGTTTTTCTGTCACTCACTCTTAACTCAGTGTCTTTTCCTCTCTACAGTTGCCATAGAAGTCACAAACCTGTGGACACTTCAGTGCTGTCTGTTAAGTGCTTTGAGTGCACTCAGGACTGGGCCTCTCAGTGGGTTGTTGGAAGGGATTCGGCTTGGAACCTCTAGAGCTAAACGTATGATCCTCTGCCGCCTGATCTGAAAATAACCCTAACTCCCTTAGGCCAGGCTGCAGCAGGCTCATCATCCACTCTGTGGTTCGGCCACCACAGAGTGGGACAGAGTCAGTTCCATCCATGCTAGGAAGGCTTTTTGGGGAAAGAATCCCATTTGCTGAGTGGTTAACCATGTTGTCTATTCCCGGACACTCCTCTGATCTTGCCAGGAGCCCTCTCTCATTTACCATGATAGGACGGGTAAGATGGTCATGACCCCCTGAACACCGGTTCACACCCCACCAGTGCAGCTCCACCAACAATAGCAATAATGGTGGGTGCTAATGTTGACCAGCTCAGGGCAGGTCTGTACTACACAGTGGTTAAAAAATGCTGGAGGATGTGCTGTGTCTACGGGCGCACCACCACCAATGCAGCTTCACCTCTGTTGGGAGACCTTAACAGAAATAACAATGAGGACAAGCCCTCTGAGCTACAGCCACGTCACCTCCCTATTTGAAATTTTCTACAGCCACATTGCGCCATGCACTGGCGCTTTGCTGCGCTTTGACAAAGTTTTCAACCAGTTTAGATGTGTTAGCCAGAGCCCGGGGTATTCAGCAGCCCCGAAATCATCACGAGACTCCATCCCTTGCTACAGAAATGGACAGCCATTTTTTTTTTAAATTACATTTCTAGCCATTGTGGTTGTGAAGAGAATGTTTTAAACCTGAACCACATGCAGGGTTGTCGTCTTGAGTCAGCAGGCAGCTTGAAACAATAGCTGTGAGAGATGTGAACTGCTCCGTTCATAGCGCTATGAATGTTAGCTCTGGAGCAATCGTTGTTGACTCTGAAACTTAATGATGTTTTAAAAAAGAACACTGTTCATTATTTCTCTCCTGATCATTTTAGCAGGAACATCCACCTAGTCCACGCATCTCCCCAGAACCAAAGGGCCTCTCATGATTTTCTGGGTACCAAAATCTCCCAGTGTCCCCTGTCCAGATTTCTCTCTCCCCCCCAAACCCAGCAACTTATATGGGAAATAATATTTATGCCTAGGATGCCAATCCTGCATCTTGGGAAGCCAATGGCAAAACTCCATTGACTTCAATAGTGAAAATCAGACCCACCAAACACCTTTCATTGGTAGATTTTTTTTTAAAACAAAGAATAGCATTGTTTGTATCCTATAGATGAGGAAACAGAGGTGCACAGATTGGAAGGGAGTCGCCCACAGCAAGTCAGAGCTAGAAATAGCACCAG
The DNA here is from genome assembly GCF_013100865.1 of Trachemys scripta elegans. Taxonomy (NCBI): domain Eukaryota; kingdom Metazoa; phylum Chordata; order Testudines; family Emydidae; genus Trachemys; species Trachemys scripta. The sequence goes on along the minus strand of NC_048319.1, from coordinate 5,412,569 downwards.
GCTCCTCTGATCATCACCACACCAATGTCCTAACCTCTGGACTACCCCACCTCCCAGGGGACAGCCTTCTGTTTCCCGAAACTGACCACTCCGCAGTGGGGAATGATGCTACACAAAGCGCTCTGCAATGCACAGCGTGAACCAACTGCAAGCAGAAAGGAAAAACGCCAACTCCTTCCCGTGACGGACGGTCGACTGAGGGGGTGTCGCTAACTACGGTAGGTGCCACGGAGCGACTTGAACCCGTGTTTGGTTCCCAGCTCTGCCACTGGAGACACTTCGGGTGATTGCTACTCCACAGATGCAGCTGCACTCTAGACGGGGGACTGGCTGCGGCCCGTACCATTGCGAAGAATGCCAGCCGGTCTGTGCTGTGCACTCTGTCCATCGCCCACGCAGAGGAAGGCTGGCGAGGGCCCTAGTCAGCATTTCACTCCTCTCTCTTCCTTTCCCCACTGAGCCCCGGGCAACAGAAAAACCAACCAACTCTTTGGAAAGTCATTGTTACCGCAGCAAGGGGCAGAGAGGCCTTTGGCTGGGTTTAAACAGCCCCAGCATGGCACAGGCTCAAAGCCATGTTGCCTCACTCGTGTGGCACTGTCAGGGCCAAAGAGCCGATATTGGGATGGAGTGCTAATTAAACCTGCGTGTAACCAACTTATGGACCCTCCAATGGTCTGATGTTCCCAGCTAGTTTCAGGGTTAAGTGTCCGTCCCCCCCCCCCATCTGCTTCACTCTTCCTTCTCCTTAATTAATATGTAGTCCTTAATGGAGTTGGCGTACTTTTAGAAGATAAGGAGCTCTAATTATTCCGTCAGCACTCATGAGGAATGTAATTATTTTAATGTGTCCGGGCACTCAAGAGCCACTGAGCACCTCTTCAGAAATATACGCCCTGCTTATATGGGACGCCACAACAACAAATCTTTCAAGAGCAGTCTTACTAATGGTTGCAAGGGACTATTAGGCAGGGAGCAATTGACTACCCGATGGACGCTGAGGGTGTAGAGGGTGCTCTCCGATGCATAGTGAGCTGACTGCAAGGAGAGGGGAAATGCCAACTCCTTTGTGTGATAATCACCAGAGGTGACGGTGTTAATGAAGCTAGGTCGGGGTGAGCAAACTACGGCCCGCGGGCCGGATCTGGCCTGTCAGGACTTTGGATCTGGCCAATGGGAGCTTTGAGCTGCAGGCAAGGGGAGCGCACAGAGCCCTCTGTCCCCCTCTCCCCCAGGGGCTGCAGCGACATGGTGCTGGCTGCTTCTGGGAGCAGCGAGGGGCCAGGGCAGGCAGGGTGCTTAAGCTGCAGGGCTCAAAATTATAATGCAGATGTTTAGGCCCGGGGTCTGAGACCCTCCCCCCTTATGAGGTCTCAGAGCCTGGGCCCAAACATCTACACTGCAAGTTTTAGCCTCGCTGCAGGAGCCTGTGAGCCTGAGTCGGCTGCTGCGGGGCTTTTATTGCAGTGTAGATGTAGCCCTAGGGACCACCCACCAGTGGCATAAATCAGAGCAGCCCCTAGGCTGCTCTAACTCAAACTGAGGCAGTTGGAAACTGGGCCTCAGAATCAGGTAGCTGTAACCAGATCTCTGGTTCTCCCCACATTTTGAGCTGTGTTGAGCTTGACAGTGGGAGACAATTTGGACCCGGGCCAGTGTGGGAATCAGTGGGTTCTCTGGGCCTTTAGAATCATGCTTGGAGAGCTGCACAGAGCTGCCTCAATCCAGGAGCAATTTGGTGCCTATTTTTCTCTGTAACCTTGGCAATATTTGTAAAATCCTGGCTGCAGAACAATTATAACCTCAGGGCCCTGTGTGAGGCTGAGAAATTAGAAGAAGAAGGAAGAGCAGACGGAGAAGGAGGAGATGGGGACACAGAAGGAGCAGAAGGAGTCAGAAGAGGAGGAGGAGAAGAAGATCGGATGAGTGGCAAGAGAGTGACCCAAGAGTCTGAGTACCACAGAATTACAACAGCTCCAAGGTGAGAGGACAGAATCAGTCATGTCGGCTGGCGCCGCAGAGACCCCAGATAATAATTTGGAGATGGGAGAGGGGACTGTGCCGCACGGTGACATTAGTAGACCTCAGACAACCGCACGTGTCCTTCTGGCTTCAAGAGTGAGGCCAGGGGTAGGGGTGAGAGGCCACAATGCCCACGTGCCAGGCAATGAGACACAGCTAAAGTCACGGCTGTGCCAAGGTCTTACGGGCCAGCGCTGAAGCAAGGACACCCTGCACAAAACCACGACACCTGCTTCAATCCCTGCTTCAGATCCCTCCTGACAGCTCAAGCAGTGGCTGTAAGTGCTCCAGCCATGCCCCCCTCACTCTTGGGCCAGTAGAATTTTGAGCAAGTGCAAAAGCCCTGCAGAGGGGGTTATCACCCCTGGCCCCGAATGGGCACCATTGTGCAGTGGGTGCCTAGCACCAGGCCCGGGGTGCCTAGAAGCAGCCCTGTTCGCTGCCCAGTTCTAGCTGGCATGCACAGGTGAAAGAGAAGGAGGTTTTAATCGTCTTGAAGTCAATGGGAGTTAGGTGCTGAAATCCTTGAGAATAGGGCCTGAGTGCTTTCTGGGATAGACCTTTTACCGTCTCCACCTTTCATATTCAGCGCACACAAGGGTCCTTTCTCACCTTAATTCCCCACCGTTCTGCTGCTTTGCCTCTCTTCCCCCATCCCACCTCCCACGTTGTCTCCTAGCCCTGCCGGCTCCAGGTTTCAACAGTGCTAGAGCAGGTGCCATCTATGTACATTGTGTCTTCATATGCGTTACGTCTGAACATCTTCATCCGCGGCACTAAAATCACGTAAGGCCATGTCTACACCAGCACGTAGGTCGGCAAAATTTTTTGTCGGTACAGCTGTGCCGCTCGTACGCTGGTAAATGTAAACATGGCCTAAGTCATGTTCTGTTCTGAATCTGACAACGGATGCCTTGAGATGGCTCCAGACCAGTCGGGGGGGGCTCATCTCCCACCGGATAGTGAATGAGTTTGATGCTGGCTTTCCGACACTGCATCAGCTTCCATGCAAAGTTTGATTTCCCCCATTACCCGTGCTAATTTGGCCATTCTGCAATCACCAGCCAACAAGCTAGCACTAGCGGGCTGACAGCTGCTCTAGGGTCCTGCAAGAGGCAACAGTTTTTTATTTTTTCATGCTACAGACGGCTAGCCCTTAGATCTCCCTGCTACATGACAAGAATCATTTCCCCCTTCAACCATGCTGATTACTGCCCAACTAGCTTGCTTTTAAAGTCCTAGCAGGTTGGCAGCCACTCCTGGATCCTACAAGCTGGAATATTTTTTTTAAATGCAAGATATAATTAACCTTTGGAACTACCCGCCGCATGACATTTCTGAAGCAACAGTAATAAAAAAGGCTCTGCTATCTATGTAGATGAGACCAACAACTGTGATTACACTAGATAAGATGAAAATGGCCTGGGCTCTCAATCCTTGTGCTTCAGGGTATAAACTGATCCCCATCTGGGTTCATATGTGCAGTCTCCCTTCATGGTGAAGTATTGTGCAATTAGATGCATGCCTTAGGGGACACCTTCCTCTGGAGGCTCTACTGGGGAAAGGAAGAGCTGGGCCATTGTAAGGTCTGTAGTGGAGATGCTTAGTTAGCTAGGTCGACCTAGTGTCTCTGGGCCTCAGTTTCCCACCTGTGCAATGGGGATCACAGCACCACCTTACCTACCAGGTGTTGTGAGGTTCTCATCCTATGGGAGCAGGAGAAGCTTGGCTAGATCTTCTCTTTGTCCAAAGTCCAAGGGGTTTGTAATAAGATGTTTCCCCAAAAGATGTCCTGAGCTGAGAGAATCTAACCAGTCCCCAACACCTTACATTTCCCCAGAGCCTTTCATTTTAAAGCTCCCGGTTCATGACTGTTTACCCCACTGCCGTAGGGCGGTAAATCTTATTCTCCCCTCTCGCTTTATTCTTGGGAGACCGAGGCGCAGAGAAGCTGAGGGCTGTGCCCAGGTGATGGAGGGAGAGTCGGTAGGGAAAGAACCCAGGAGTCCTGCCCTCTGAACTCCTGCTGCTCCTCACCCCTCTCTCCCCCTCTGACTGTGCATTAAAGAACACACACTTTTGATTTGTTCCCAGCCGCTGTTTATTTCTTTAACGGGGTGGGGGGCATCTCCGCGCGGCGCCCCCCTGGATTTGGGGCAGCCCCCCACTGGGTGGGACTTTTCCCCCGCCCGTCTCCCTGCGAACGCGCCGCTCCCCGGAGGCGCCTGCCAGGAGGGGCTTCTCGCGTCTCCACTACAAGAGGAGGGCGCGCGGGAAACCAGAGCGGATTCGGAGCGAGGCGGAGCAGAGGGGATGCGGCGTCCTGCTGAAGGGGCTTTGCAGCCACCGGCCTCTGCCTTTGGGGCTCCATCCCTCCAAGGGCAGCGCTCGGACTCCTGGGTTCCCCGCGCCGGGCGGGGGAAACGGAGTGGCAGGAGCTAAACCACACACACACACACCCCTCAGCTGGTCCCAAACTTCCTGGGCTAGTTAGAGCCGCCCCTCGAGAAGGGAGCTCGCCAGGCTCCGGAGCCCCGCGCCGGGGAGTTCGGGCTGCGGGCTGGAGAGGGGCAGAGTGAGCGGGGAGCCTGGGGGCCAGGGCTAAGGGGAGAACCCAGGAGTCCTGCTAGGGAGCGGACCCCTCCTGCTCCAGGGAAAGGCAGGGGCCCTGCGCTCTGCGCCCCGGGGCGCGGCGGGGACCATGCGGGGAGCATCCGCCGGCGCCCAGCTCAACGCCTCGCTCCTGTTCCCGAACCGCTCCTCCAACAGCTCGGAGCCCCGGAGCCCCCCGCGCCTGGTGGACGCCTGGCTGGTGCCCCTCTTCTTCGCCATGCTGATGGTGGTGGGGCTGGCGGGCAACTCCCTGGTCATCTACGTGATCACCAAGCACAAGCAGATGAGGACGGTCACCAACTTCTACATCGGTGAGTCGGGCACGGGGCGCCTGCGGCTGGGCACGGGGCACCTGGGGCTGGGCACTCTGGGGCTGGGCACAGGGCACCTGGGGCTGGACACTCTGGGGCTGGGCACAGGGCACCTGGGGCTGGGCACTCTGGGGCTGGGCACGGGGCACCTGGGGCTGGGCACGGGCTGCCTGGGGCTGGGCACTCTGGGGCTGGGCACAGGGCACCTGGGGCTGGGCATGGGGCACCTGGGGCTGGACACTCTGGGGCTGGGCACGGGGCACCTGGGGCTGGGCACGGGGCACCTGGGACTGGGCATGGGGCGCCTGTAGCAGGGCACTCTGGGGCTGGGCACGGGGCACCTGGGGCTGGGCATGGGGTGCCTGCTGCTGGGCACGCTGGGGCTGGGCACGCTGGGGCTGGGCACGGGGTGCCTGCTGCTGGGCACGCTGGGGCTGGGGCACCTGGGGCTATGCACGAGGCACCCTGGGGATGGGGCACATGGGGCCGTGCATGGAGCACCCTGGGCTGGGGACGGGGCACCTGTGACTGAGCATCTTGGGGTTGGACTGGGCACGGGGCACCTGGAGCTGGGCACGGGGCACCTGGAGCTGGGCACCCTGGAGCTGAGCATGGGGTGTCTGCGGCTGGGCACCCTGGGGCTGGACACAGGGTGCCTGGGGCTGGACACAGGGCACCTGGTGCTGGGTATGGGCCATGCTGGGGCTGGGCATGGGGCACCTGGGGCTGGACACTGGCACCCTGTGGCTCTAGAATTGGGCAGTCAGGGCTGAACTGGGCAGCTGGGCACTCAGTGGCACTGACTGCTTGGCAGACTTCCTGGAGAAAAGTTTGGTGAAGATAAGAAGCTACAGGTTGGCTTGACTAAATGTGCATTGACATCTGTAAAGTGGGGGAGGGGGGATGTACCCCCTTGGCGTGCAAGTTACCAAACGTACTATCCAAGTTACCTTGCAGCAGGACCCCAGCAAATGCCTTAAAATCAGGGAACTGTCAGAACTTCAACATGAGGAAGTCAAAGAAAAAGTGAGCAAAGAACGTTGCAGACAAATAAGAACTGCTCTAAGGATAAAACTCAGCTAGAAAAATTTGATCCATGCTATTCGTAGAATGATACACTGCCAGAGTGATCAAGTAAGAATCAAGAGAAGAAAAACAATTAACATCCAAACAAGAAATCTCCTGGTGATTCATAAAGTAATGGATATCAATCAAGACATGGACAGGATGTACATCTCCCAGTGTGATGGAGCAGGTCTGCAATCAGTGGAGGAAGCAATTGACAATGAAGAATATAACATCAATATATATTAGGAGTCAGCCAGAATTAAAGATCATCTGGTAGTGATAAAAAGCCTGTGTCCCAGCCCAAGAAAGCATGAAAGAAAAGAGAAAGCAAATTGTCAAAGAAAGACTCAAAAGATTTACACAGAAATCAATGCACAGGCGGTGGCGAGAGAGCTAACCCATTAGCAGTTGAAGATTCATGCTTATGGACGGATGCCTCAAAAGAGAGGGAGCACACTCCAGAGCAGTCCTTCAGGGTTAATTTCCTTTGAAACAAAATTGACCTATCGAATTATTTACGGTATTTAACCTCTTTTTCAAGGGCCTGGAGGAAAACATAAAATCTTGCTGCTCTAGCTTGCAGCTGATCCTCAAAATTGCAGGAGTGGTAAGTAACGCAGAAGACAGGTCACTTATTCAGCGCAATCTCTGGATCACCTGGGCACAAGCAAACAATATGCATTTTGATACTGCTCAGTGTACCCATCTGCAGCTGAGAACGAAGAACGGAGGGCAGGATGGGGGGTCTCTCTCCTGGGAGGCAGGGACTTTGTAAAAGATTTGGGGGCTGTGGTGGATAATCAGCCGATTAGGAGCTTCCAGTGCGTCCCTCGGGTCAAAAGAGCTAATGTGATCCTGGGAGGCATAAACAGGGGAATCCGGAGTAGGAGCAGAGAGGTGATTTTACCTCTGTATTTGGCACTGGTGCGACAGCTGCTGGATTCCTGTGTCCAGTTCTGGTTACCACAATTCAAGAAGGTCGGTGATAAATTAGGGGGGCTTCAGAGAAAAACTTCAAGAATGATTCAAAGCTTAGAAAACCTGCCTTTTAGTGATAGACTCCAGGAGCTCAATGTATTTACCTTAACAAAGAGAACGTTAAGGGGTAACTTGATCACAGTCTAGAAGTACCTACATGGGGAACAAATATTTAATAACAGGCTCTTGAAACTAGCAGAGACAGGTCGAACGTGAGACAGTGGCTGGAAGTTGAAGCTGGACAAATTCAGACTGGAAATAAGGTGTACAATGTTAAGGGTGAGAGTCATTAACCAGTGGAAGAATTTGCCACAGGTCATGGTGGGTTCTCCACTACTGACCATTTTTAATGGTTTCCTAAAAGATCTGATCCAGGATTTCTTTTGGGGCAGTTCTCTGGCCTGGGCTATTCAGGAGGTCAGCATATATCAGTGGTTCTCAACGCCGAGGTCTTGCAGGGGGTACTCAACTCCTCTAGATCAAGGGGTGGCGGGATGGGTTTAGGGGGGTTGCAAGTGCATGGCCGGCATTACGGGGTGGCAAGCGGGGCAACTGCCCGGGTCCCCACACCACAAGGGACCCCACACTGAAGTGTAAGTACAATATTTATATTAGGGCTGTCAAGAGATTAAAAAAATCAGTTGCGCGGTTCATTGCGCTCTTAAACAATAATAGAATACCGTTTCTTTACATATTTTTTGGTGTTTTCTACATTTTCAAATGTATTGATTTCAATTGCGACACAGAATACCAAGTGTACAGTGCTCACTTGATATTTAGTTTAGATTACAAATATTTGCACTGTAAAAAACAAAAGAAATCGTATTTTTCAATTCATGTAATACAAGGATTGTAGTGCAATCGCTTTATCCTGAAAGTTGAACTTACAAATGTAGAATTATGTACAAAAAAACCCCCTGCATTCAAAAATAAAACAATGTAAAACTTTAGCGCCTACAAGTCCCCTCAGTCCCTACTTCAGCCAATCGCTCAGACACACAAGTTTGGTTACAATTTGCAGGCGATAATGCTGCCGGCTTCTTGTTTACAATGTCACCTGAAAGTGAGAACAGGCGTTCGCATGGCACTGTTGTAGCTGGCATCGCAATATATTTACGTGCCAGATGTGCTAAAGATTCATATGTCCCTTCATGCTTCAACCACCATTCCAGAGGACATGCGTCCATGCTGATGATGGGTTTTGCTCGATAAAGATCCAAAGTAGAGAGGACCGACATATGTTCATTTTCATCATCTGAGTCAGATGCCACCAGCAGAAGGTTGATTTTTTTTTTATTTTTTTTTTTGGTGGTTCGGGTTCTGTAGTTTCCGCATCGGAGTGTTGTTCTTTTAAGACTTCTGAAAGCATGCTCCACACCTCGTCCCTCTCAGATTTTGGAAGGCACTTCAGATTCTTAAACCTTGGGTCGACTGCTGTAGCTATCTTTAGAAATCTCACATTGGTACCTTCTTTGTGTTTTGTCAAATCTGCAGTGGATGTGTTCTTAAAACGAACATGTGCTGAGTCATCATCTGCGACTGCTATAACATGAAAGATATGGCAGAATGCAGGTAAAAAAGAGCAGGGGGCATATTATTCTCCCCCAAGTTCAGTCAAAATTTAATTAACGCACTATTCGTCTTAGCGATTGGCTGAACAAGAAGTAGGACTGAGTGGTCTTGTAGGCTCTAAAGTTTTACATTGTTTTGTTTTTGAATGTAGTTATTAACAAAAAATTCTACATTTATAAGTTACACTTTCAAGATAAAGAGATTGCACTAGGGTACTTGTGTGAGGCATTTTGAAAAATACTATTTCTTTTGTTTATCATTTTTACAGTGCAAATATTTGTAATAAAAAATAATAATAAAAAGTGAGCCCTGTGTAGCTTGTATTCTGTGTTGTAATAGAAATCAATATATTTGAAAATGTAGAAAAACATCCAAAAACATTTAATACATTTCAATTAGTATTCAATTGTTTAACCGTGCGATTAATCGCGATTCATTTTTTTGAGTTAATGGCGTGAGTTAACTGTGACGAATCGACAGCCCTAATTTATATTCCCATTGATTTATTTTATAATCGTATGGTAGAAATGAGAAAGTCAGCCATTGTTCAGCTGTGACGCTTTTGTATTTCTTTGTCTGATTTTGTCAGCAAATCGCTTTTAAGTGAGGTGAAATTTGGGGTACGCAAGACAAATCAGACTCCTGAAAGGGGGACAGTAGCCTGGAAAGGTTGAGAGCCACTGGCCTAGATCATCACAATGGTCCCTTCTGGCCTTAGGATCTGTGAATCTACAAACTGCTCCCCAAACTACGGCGTATGTTCTGAAAAGGAGGTGAGGGCAGAGCATGTATTGAGTGCCTGCAGGAGCCTAGCTGGGAGGGAATATATGAACAGACACAATGAGGCTGTGGAGTGCCTGCATTGGACTCTCTGTGGCAAGTGAGGATTTAAATGCACCAGGCTGTATTACGACCACCGAATTGAAAGCACACTGGAGACTGAAGATTTCATGGGATCTGGCAGTTGTCATAGACTGAGCAGTGCAGGTAAACAGGCCAGACAAAACATAGACATAGTGGGTGAGTGATGGGTATCGCCATCCTGGCAGACAGGGACTTAAAAAAGAAACAAAAGAGAGTGAAGCATGAAGAACTAGAACCAAGATCGTTACTGGAGCGTTTGGAGAGATCCCTAGGGGTATGTGTGAGCTGCTCAAGCACAGGTAGGATTGAGAGAGGGGCTTAATTTGTGCCAGGGCTGAACCTTAGCACCTCCAGACTTGACAGTTTGCAGCCCCGGCACCTCTGGCCTGGCAGTTCAAAGCCCTGGCGCCTCCGGGCCTGGCAGTTCAGAGCCCCGGCGCCTCTGGGCCTGGCGGTTCGTAGCCCCGGTGCCTCCGGGCCTGGCAGTTCAGAGCCCCGGCGCCTCTGGGCCTGGCAGTTCATAGCCCGGCGTCTCTGGGCCTGGCAGTTCAGGGCCCCGGCGCATCTGGGCCGGGCAGTTCGTAGCCCCGGCACCTCTGGGCTTGGCAGTTCATAGCCCTGGCACTTCTGGCCTGGCAGTTCGTAGCCCCGGCATCTCTGGGCTTGGCAGTTCGTAGCCCCGGCACTCCGGGCCTGGCAGTTCAGAGCCCCGGCGCCTCTGGGCCTGGCAGTTCAGAGCCCCGGCGCCTCTGGGCCTGGCAGTTCGTAGCCCCGGTGTCTCTGGGCCTGGCAGTTCGTAGCCCCGGTGCCTCTGGGTTTGCCGCATCAGTTATGAAAGCAAAAAACTTTCTTGAGCCCCGGCTCCTAATTGCTTGAGCCCCGCTGCCCCAGCACGGCGCCTCTTTCATTGCAAATTAAGCACGGAGTGAAAGACATCGTGATCAGTGTCCTCAAGAAGACGGAGCACTGCGAAAATGTGAAGGAAAGTCAAAGGAGAACTAGGGCCTTTCAGCCCCTCCAGCGCAGGGATTCTGCAGAGGGTTTTACAAAACTCCTGACGACCCAAATCTTCGGAGTCCGTGCGTGGTGAAGATTTATTGGTGACTCCGGAGGAGACATTTTAGACAAGAGCTTTCCCCTTTTTGTGCTTGACGATCTTATACATTGTGATGGCTAGTTGTTAAAAACCAAACCAAACCAAACCAAACCAAACATCCCCAATACAGAGGGATATTAATTCCTTCCTTCCTTCCATGGTGCTTTGAAGACATTGGACTTAATCCTGCTAGTCGTACTCGGGCGATGCGTCCGTAGGGTTTGGGCCAGCTGGATTGGGCCCTAACGTGCTAAGCATTACTATCACTGTCATAGACTCTTGGACACGGGTGTCGTGGCTCTCCGACAATGCAGAAGAGCAGGAATCAGTTGTAATGAAGGTAACGGGGCTTCCTCACTGAAGCTACTCGGCACAGACAGACCCTGTGGTTCTCTCTGGCTTTCTAACTGCGCTGTCTAGTGTCACCACATTGGGGTGTCCCTATGCCCAGGACCTGGAAGTGACCACTGGTAACAATACAAAATTCTGCCCAGCCAGGGGAAATTACAGGCCATTTTCTAGGCCCGTGAAGGGCCCGTTTAGAGTGACCAGACAGCAAGTGTGAAAAATGGGGACGGGGGTGGGGAGTAATAGGCGCCTATATATAAAGTCCCAAATAGCGGGACTGTCCCTATAAAATCGGGACATCTGGTCACCCTAGGCCCATTGGGGACTGTGGGAGCACTAGGAAGGAGGCTGCCTAGAGGTTGGGAATTTGCCCCAGGGAAGATCCATTGCCCATATGAGTAATATAGCATCCAGACTTGTCACTTGGCCTCTCCCTTCACCCCAGCAATCTCCGCTCCTCCTAGCATCAGTTACAACACGCAGCCGCACGCCGGTTACTTGTCGCTTTGCATCTAGTTTCTTTGGAGAGATTTTGACCCTTTTGTGATCCCCAGTGACAGAAAATTAGAGTCTAAACTCTGCCTATCTCAGTCCCTCCCCCGCCATCCTCGCCTCAGCCGCTTTTACAATGAATCTCCTGGCTCATTGTGTTCTGTGTGCAGTAACCCAGGTTACTGAGAGCTTTTTGTTCAGCTAAAATATTGAGGGGCCTGATCCGCAGCTGCCCTGTGCTTTCTGTCCTCGTTTACATCTGTGCAAAGTGGGTGCAAGATGCCACCAGCTCACGGTGTTCCACTCACGTCGGCGGGACTCTTTTATTGTGTCAGTGACCAGACAAAGCGCCAAAAGGCTGGATCAGGCCCTTACAAATGTCGCCATTCAGTGCAAGTAGGAACAGGCACCTGGGATAGGACGGTGAAGTAAGTGACACTCAGCTGTACTGAACCAGCTGATGCTGCATGAACGTCTTCGCCTGACTAAGACAGCTCTGTGCTGCGTGGGCAAAGCACGGCCCCGCATAGCTCGTACATCCCTTATGGAAGCACTGTCAATCCATCCGTGCTTACCAGAACCCTGCTGCAGTCCAGGAGCACAGGGGTTAACCAGGACATCCCGGCTGAACCTGAAATGAGCCAATACAGCAAATCCCCCTGACTCAGAGACAACCCTGGCCCTGGGGGGGATATTGACGTTCACACCTTGATTGCTTAAAAAAATTAGCACTGTGCAATGCCTTAAAGAAAGAGGGCTGGTGTCTGGTCTAAATCAGCATAATCCCATTGAAAGCAATGGCGCTACGCCTATTTCCCCCAGCTGAGGACTAAGGTTATACAGATCAGTATTGACCACTCCCCCTTGCTGCTTCACATGATGCAGAACGTAGCACCAAAGCGACTGCTTGCGACATCCCCTTTTGACAGCCAAGGGGCCCTGCGGCACAAAACCAGGCTGAAATCGCCATGAGGTCAGCATACAGCGAAAGGGTTACTGTCAGCCTGACTCATTTGGCCATCATACTCAATCTGGGAAGCCACCTGGAGTCAGCAATAAGGCCACAAAAGTGGGACGCTTTACCCGCAAACACCAATCCACAGCAGTTAACTGCCATGAGTAGGCTTGTATTTGTAATCAAGCTGAGCTATTTAACAAGACTGAGGCGGAGGCCAGGGCTAAGATGCAGGTTTAAAATCCCTACACTGCCTGGAAATGCATGTTCGAATCCTAGCTGTGTCAACCCAGCCCTTCACCTCACTGTGGTGGCTAAATTGAATACTACCTTCATGCTGCAGGGCATAAGCAAGCACTAACTGACAGGGGGTCAGGAAGAAACACCCCTCATATACAGGTTATTCCTCTGGGGCTTTTTGCATCTTCCTGTTAAGCAGCTGGAACTGGCTAAGCTGGGCCCTTGTTCTGATCTGGTAATTCCTAAACCCCGAGAAGGCAATTTACAAAACTATGTCTTATCTGCTCTCTGTGAATGTTAAAATCCCCAGGGTCCATAAGAGTAGAGAGGGTTTTCCCTAGTGTTTTTGGCCAACCTGCCATGCTCCATCCCAGAGGGCAGCTGCTACACAGGTGAAAGGCTTTGGTCTGCAAGGTGCTGTGTCCGTCTGTGTGCAATGTAAAACATTAGGCTCCCATGTGCCGTTGTCTGGAGTCACTGAGATGCCAAATCCCTTTTGCTGGCACGGATCAAAGAGACATGTCATCCATCAGGAGGCTGAGTGAGTGGATTCTACTGAGTGTGTTCACAGTATATAATAGATAAACAACTGTGCATTATGAGGTTATTCTCGCTTGGATTTTTCAGGTGCCAAACCTCTTTCATTCTCAGTGATTTACCCATGAAATTGCTAGAGGCAAGAGCCAAGAAGCTGCGCTAAGCTCTCAGAGGTACATAGCATGGAGTAATGGGGCCGCCAAAGGATAATGCAACCTTCAGAGAAACAAGAGAGAGGGAAACATATTCTCTGGCTGGGGAAGGGACTGACAAGGAGAGCCAGGGAGCGGATAGCTACCAGGCTGAAATTCTGTATTGCCTTCAGCACCCTTCTCTGCTCGCTCCAGCGATAACTAGGATGTAGCTAGCACTCTGCATCTCCAAAGGTCTGCACAGACATGAATAGGGACACGAGCTAGACCCTCCTCTTCCCAGCCCCAGGAGGGAGGTAAATGTGATCCCCTTTCTACAGATGGGGAAACTGAGGCACAAGCGGGGTTTGATGGCTGCACAGTGAGCTAAGTGCCAGAGCTGAGATTAGATCTTGGGAGCTCCTGGCTCCCAGCCCTATGCTCTGAGCACTAGACCTTGTTGCCTCGCCGTCTTGAATGGATTTAGCCTCACCACACCCCTAAGAGGCTGTTCTCCCATCACACAGGTGGGAAACTGAGGCACAGAGCTACTAAGTGACTTGCCCAAGGTGGCATAGGGAGTCTGTGGCAGAGGCAGGATTTGAACCCAGGCCTCCTAAGGCCAAGGCTTGTGCCCTAATCACAGCATGACCCTTCCTTTCTTTTGACAGCCAACCTTGCCACCACCGATATCATCTTCCTGGTGTGCTGCGTACCGTTCACTGCCATGCTGTATCCTCTTCCTGGATGGATCTTCGGGGAGTTCATGTGCAAGTTTGTCAATTACATCCAACAGGTGAGGCCTTGGCTTAGGGCTTCGCTCACTACTGTGGACAGAGCTGGGGTGGTTTAGTCTTCAAAAGAGAGACTATGGGGGCAGCAACAAGGTGAGTTTTTCCCTCTCCTTGCATGCAGGCACCTCACAAGTACATTTCTCATGCAGTTGCACAACAGGGCACACACCCATGCCTCGCACAGGTGCAAGCCATACACACACATGGCCTGTGTGCATGCTATACAAACAGAAACGTTAGATAAAAAACATACTCTTGCTGGCAGGTTGCAGCATAACATGACTTTATGATAAACACACAGTGACAAAAAACAGAGAGAGACGAAGCAGGCTGCTCCCTAAGGCAGAGGGGCACAGATCTTGTAGTCACTGTGGATAGTTCTCTGAAAATTTCAGTTCAGTGTGCAGCAGCAGTCCAAATGGCTAACAGAATAGTAGGAACGACTAGGAAAGAGATAGAAAATAAGATAAAAATATCATAATGCTACTAAATAAATCCATGGTATGCCCACATCTTCTGTACTGTGTCCAGTTCTGGTCACCGCATCTCAAAAAGGAGAAAGTGGAATTGGAAAAGGTTCAGAGAGGGGAAACAAAGCTGATCAAGGGTATGAAACAGCTTCCGTACAAAGAGAGACTAAAAAGATTAGAGCTGTTCAGCTTAGAAAAGAGATGACGAAGGAGGGATAGGAGAGAGGTCTCTATAATTATGAAGGGGGTGGCAAAAATGACTAGAGAAGTGTTATTTACCCTTTCACACAATACAAAAATCAGGGGTCACCCGATGAAATGAATCGGCAGCAGGTTTAAAACAAACACAAGGGTGTACTTCTTCACCCAACGCACAGTCAACCTGGGGCCTTCAGCGCCATGAGATAGCTCAGTGGTTTGAGCACTGGCCTACTAAACCCAGGGTTGTAAGTTCAATCCTTGAGGGGGCCGTTGGGGACTGGTCCTGCTTTGAGGAGGGGGTTGGACTAGATGACCTCCGAGGTCCCTTCCAACCCTGATATTCTATGTTGTAAAAGTCTAAATAGGTTCAAAAAAACATCTAGATAAGTTCTTGGAGGACAGGTCCATCAGTGGCTAATAGCCAACATGGTCAGGGACACAACACCATGCTCAGGGTGACCCTAAACCTCTGACTGCCGGAAGTGGAGGGTGGATTGCTGTAAAATTGCCTTGTTGTGTACATTCTCTCGGAAGCATATGGCACTGGCCACTGTTGGAGACGGGATACTGGGCGAGATGGACCATTGGTCTGACCCACTATGGCAGCACTGACGTTCTTATGTAAATCAACCCACCTTGATTTAAGCTGACATTTTCCAGATGAACTGGAAATGTCCCAGATGGCACACGTCCATACACAGCCTGCAAGCAAGACCAGGAGCCCCCCTGCTCTTATGGAGGTAGCTTGCATTTCCAACACACCATGCAAACCGAGGTCATCAGCTTCCATGGGTAGAATACTCAGACCCAGAGGGCCAGATACTCAGCTGCCGGGTATTGCTGTATCTCTGTTACAGTCGACAGCTGGGGATCTGGCGCAGACAGTGCACAGGGTGGGTGCATGGATGGATGTGTGTTCCCCCAGCCAACTCCGCTCCAATGGGCTCCCCTCTCCGCTTCTACCTCCCCTGGTAGGTCTCCGTGCAGGCCACCTGCGTCACCCTGACGGCCATGAGCGTGGACCGCTGGTATGTGACCGTGTTCCCGCTGCGCTCCCTGCGCCAGCGCACCCCCCGCATTGCCGTTGCCATCAGCCTGGGCATCTGGATCTGTGAGTAGAGCCGGCGTGGATGGGGGGGACTGGGGAAACGTGGCCCTCCTGAAGGGGTGCCGGGTAGCTGGGGCGAGCTGGCCAGCAGGGGCTGTCACTGGCGCTCTCGGAGGAGGAAGGGGGATGGAGAGATTCATGTGGGTATGAGGGGACAGAGTCTGCTGGGTAAGGGCCCCTTTATTTTTTAAAGAAACCAGCCAGAACCATTTATGCAACCCCCTGAGCCAGCCCCCGACCCAATAAATGTCAGGGTTCAGATAAAATGGGACCTGCATCCGAACCACCCCAGGCATGGTTTGCAAAGCCAAGCCCTACCTGGGGAGGGTGGGGGGGCGGTTCAAGGATGGGGGCTGAAATAGGAATTTGGGGGGATGGAAGAAGGGAGGGGACACCTGTAACACATGCATGAGCTGAAGCTGCTGGCTGTATCAAGTGGGGTCCTCCCCCACCCTAGGGGAATGGGCCATTGGCACCTATCATCCTCATGTCCTGGTTCTGCCCCTTCCCTTTGTCCCTCCAAGTCATTACCCCTGCGATCCATGATCCTTCCTGGTTCCGGTTCGAGTCTGTCCCTCCGACCAGCTCCCCTGCTGGCTGTGACCCTGGGTCAGGTCTGTCCCTCAATCCAGCTCCCCCACTGGCTGTGACCCTGGGTCAGGTCTGTCCCTCAATCCAGCCCCCCCCACTGGCTGTGACCCTGGGTCAGGTCTGTCCCTCAATCCAGCTCCCCCCACTGGCTGTGACCCTGGGTCAGGTCTGTCCCTCAATCCAGCTCCCCCCACTGGCTGTGACCCTGGGTCAGGTCTGTCCCTCAATCCAGCTCCCCCCACTGGCTGTGACCCTGGGTCAGGTCTGTCCCTCAATCCAGCTCCCCCCACTGGCTGTGATCCTGGTTCTGGTTCGGCTCTGAACCTCCATCTTGCTCCTCCGCTGGCTGGGATCCTGGTTCTGGTTCGGTTTGGTCCCTTCATCCCCTGCCGACCACTAAAGCAAGCACCCAGCCTGCCGCTGGGTCGCTGACTCTGACCTTGCTGCCCGCGGCAGGTTCCTTTATCGTCTCCGCCCCAGTGCTGATGTACAACAGGTTGACAGAGGGCTACTGGTTCGGGCCGCAGACCTATTGCAGTGAGTCCTTCCCCTCCGCCTCCCACGAGAAGGCCTTTATCCTTTACAACTTCCTGGCCGTCTACCTGCTGCCCCTACTGACCATCTGCATCTGCTACGTGGCCATGCTCTACCAGATGGGACATCCCACCGTGGAGCCCATCGATAACAACTACCAGGTACCTGGCTCCTCCCCCCTGCACTCCCTGAGCACGTCTGTAGGGGGCGTGTGCATGCGTAGATCTACATAAGACCTGATCTACAGAGGCTTTGAGCAACCACGGCTCCCACTGGCTCCAGCAGGAGTTGATGGTGCTCAGGACTCCTTGGCCACTGGGCCAGATTCATCCCTGGCCTCTGTATCCAACGGCGCATGCCCGATGATGCTTGGGTGCATGGCCTGTGTCTGCAGATACTTGTCCACAACACATGCTGCCATTTGCACCCATGCACCCACCATTTGGTGTGCACATGAGTGCGTGTAGAGGCGCCCCCCACTACTTGCACATCTGACCCACTCCATGTAATGCTCTGTTGCCCCCAGTGGCAGCTGGGCCGTAACTAGAGGTTGATAAGTCTGCCACTGCACTGTTCTTTTAGCTCAGGCAGCAGAGGGTCATGCGCTCCAATCCAGAGGTTCCCAGGTTCAATCCCCACTGCCAACCACCTCCTAGAGGTGTGATGTTATACACACATGCAACCACTTGTGTGTCTACCTCTATGCACATGTCCACCCACTGGCATGATGGCTTAACTCCCACCAGAGCTGCCTGGCTGTGAATGCTAACACACACACCCTGTCTCTGTGGCTTGCAAGGTGCAACAGCTGGCCGAGCGCTCCGAGGCGATGCGGGCCAAGATCTCCCGCATGGTGGTCATCATCGTGGTACTCTTCACCGTCTGTTGGGGGCCCGTGCAGTTCCTCATTCTCGTCCAGGCCTTCAGCCCTAGCTTCCAGCGCAACTACTACATCTACAAGGTGAAGATCTGGGCCCACTGCATGTCCTACACCAACTCCTCCATCAACCCCATCGTCTACGCCTTCATGGGTGTCAACTTCAGGAAAGCCTTCAAGAAGGTCTTCCCCTTCATCTTCAAGCAAAAGGTGGGCTGCACCAATGCGGGCAACGCCCATGTCAACACCGAGATGCACTTCGTGTCCTCGGGCACATAGAGGGGTGGACATGCCCCTCCCTGTCCAGAACATGAGACCAGATGACCGTCTTTGCTGATAAGAACTTGCAGCTCGTAAGTGCTTTACAAACCATCTCACCCACCAAAGTGCTTTACAAACCATCTCACCCACCATTGTAATGCAATCACCTCTGGGGTGGAAGGCAGCAGCTGTTCATATAGCCCAGAGCAACACTGCCTGGCAGTTTCGGACAGGAAGTGAAGGAGGACACGCTGATTGGAGAGGTAGGCAGGCAGGCAGTATGTAATTACCCCCAAAACACCGGGGCTAAACGGCTAAACCACTCCCATTAAAAACGGCCTGGGACTTTTAACCCCCACAGAAACAGAACCTCTGCTTTTCCTTGAAAGATGTACACCTGAGGGCATTCTGCGCCAAAAAATGAACAATTCTCCGCACAATATCTTAAAATTCTGCAAAATTCTGTAAGTTGTATTTGTCAATAAATAAATACAGAGGCACCAGCATGGCAGTGGGCACAGGCCACTGGCTGCACGAAGGTGGGAGATCACCCTGCAGCCCTCTCACCCCAGGGACACGGACTCAGCGGTGAGGCTGCACCTGACCCTGACACAGCACAAGGGCTGGGGCCCTGCCCCTCTGCACCAGGCACCAGGTGTGGGACAGGCAGGCTCAACCAGGCAGGATCCAAGTGTGGAGTGGCTCAGTGTGGGGGGATCCAGATCTGGGGTGAGAGAATTCTGTGTGAGACAATCTGGGAGCAGGCAGCTCAGTGGGGGGTCTAGGTGTGGGGGGATCTGGGTGCACAGAGGCTCGTTGGGGGGTTCCAGGTGCAGGGACAATGGGACTCTTCCAGGTGAAGGTGGATGGGGCTCAGCGGAGGGGTCTGGGTGTGGGGGTCTCAGCAAGGGGGTGTGGGTGCTGGGGAGTGGGGCTTGGTGGGGTGGGGGTCTGGGTGCAGCTAGTTGGGGGTCAGTTGCATGGGGCTCTGGATGTGAGGGCTTGGGGGGGTGCTGGGGGGGGGGCTCATCAGGATGGAGGTTTGAGTGCAGGGAGCTCAGTGGGGAGTGGTCTGAGTGCAGGGGTGGGGGTTTAGAGGCAGGGGGTCTGGGTGCAGAGGGTTCCAGATGCAGGTGTTGAGGTTCAGTGGGGTGGGGTTTGGGTCTGGAGGGCTAGGAGGGTTCTGGGTGGACGGGGTTAGGCTTGGTAGAAGTGTCTGGGTATGGGAAGTCCGGATGCATGGGGGTGGGCAGATGGGGGAGCAGCTCCCCATACAGTGACCCCTCCCCCTGCAGCTTCCTGCAGCTGGGGGAGGTTTCTGGGAGTGGGTCTGACACAGCCCCAGCCACTCCTTGCAGGGGAAGAGGAAGTCCCGTCCTCTCCTGCCTCCAGCCCAGCTGGGACTAGCAGCTGATCCTGGCTCAGGGTAGGAGCCACTGGTGGGGGTGTTCCCAGCCCTGCAGTGATTTACCTCTCCGCCGGCTGCTCCAGGAGCCTGAAACTATGCACCTGCGCAGCTAGGGAGTGGTGTGTGACTGCTCTTGCAGCTTCCCTTTGCTTCCCTGTCAGAAAGTCATTTTTCTGCAGGGAAGCAAAGAAATCTGCGGGGGGACATGAATTCTGCGCATGCGCAGTGGTGCAGAATTCCCCCAGTAATAAAGATGTCACCCTCCCTCCAACAGCACCGAGCTCACTCAGTGGAGGAGAGTGCCACCTTCTGGATCACTAGCAGCACCTTGGATGTTACTTCATAAGTCTCCCATCTAAGTGGGGTCCAGCAAGACCATCCAGTAGCTCAGCCCATTGTACATCCTGCTGATGGACTTGTTGTGTAATTCACCCACCATATTAGACCCGGCTGGGGGGAAAGGTTCATATCTCAAATCCAGGGAATTGTTTCTGTCATATAAACACTAGACTGGGCTAGTTTTCAGAGGCACTCATCTAGGGTCAACGAAAACCCAACCATCTCCGTTCAAATCCTCCCAGCCATGGCCAGTGAAAACTGGGGACCACCATTAAGGACTCACTTAATGGAGGGGTTGGGAATAAACTTTTCCTGGGGTCAGATCTAACTTAAATCATTATGTGGCTCCCATCCCCACGACATCTGGCCACCTCACACTCTTAGCCTCCCATCCCCCGGTCATGCAGGGATTTATGGGAACCGTTATCCCCTTTTTACAGAGTGGGAACTCAGGCACAGAGAAGTTAAGTGGCACACAGGGAGTCGGTAGCAGAGCAAAGACACAAACACGGATAATCAGGATGCACGTCCAGTGTCCTAACCACTGGGCCAGGTTCTTCCTGTGGGACCTCTTCCACCGTCCTCTTCCACGTTCCTCTGGTACTGGCCATTCTCAGAGATGGGCTACTCAGCGGACCCCCGGGATTCATACAGCCTAGCAGTTCCTGTCCTTGCAAAGGCTCTGGGAATCTGCCTTGAGCGTAACTGACCCATCGATCCTGGCTAGGACTAGCCGAGCCTGCCGAGGGGGAATGTCTGCGCAGGGGCTAGCAGCCCATGTTTGCCACCGGCCTCTGGAGAACATGCTGTGCTCTCTCCATCTGCAGGGGAGAAGATTGCTGCAAGACATAAATCCACACCGTGTAGAGGTCAAGCATAGGAGTTTATTACACACAGCGCTGGCGGAGTGTCACCTGGCTTATTAGGCTCAGAGACACTATCAATCAATCGATTACAATGGAATATATGGATTTTCCATGGGCGGGGGAAAGTGACGGGGATAGGCAGTTCCACACCCCGGGATAGGTTTTGCAGCAAGACAAGATAGCCAATGGTTAACAGGTTACATAATGTCTCCGCCCATGGTCTCAAGTTAGCAAGTTAACATTTAATCAATTCTTTGATAAAATGTTATTAGTATAAAATATATATGTTGAATTCTGATTTGGGGTCCGTAGGAATGGAGCAACTCCTTTGATTGTCCAACAGGTACATTCCTAGGGGTTAAAGCAAAGAAACAGTGAAAGTATATGGCAATAAAGATGGTTTCCTTTATGTCTTAAGGCAGGGCATTGGTCCCTGGGAAGGGGAGGTGGAAGGATGCCATATTCATAGATTTTCATAGATTATAGGACTGGAAGGGACCTCGAGAGGTCATCGAGTCCAGTCCCCAGTATATCTTATACTGACATGTGCCAACTTTTCATAAACTCAAGGTTGGATCTGTGGGAAGAACGTCTCCCTACAGAAGAGACAAACAATAGGAACAGGGATCCTTTGTTCAATCTGCAACTCTGAATAAGACACAATTATTTAGTTCTTAGCTCCAACACCTGGCAATTGGCTGACTAGTCTTATTTTAGCAAAATAAGATTATCTGTTTACCCCAACTTTCTCTTAACTGATCACTATTTGCTAGGCCTCTGGTCTCTTGACCATACTCTGGACTTTGGGTCTGGAAAAGGGCTGGCACAATCCACATACCAGGTTGTTATATAAAATGCACATGGATTTTAACCCTTCAATTGCTTGGGACTAAGAAATGTATACCATGGTGGGGGGAGAGCTGAGCTTATCCCAGCTCATGACACTTGTGACCATGGAAGGCCGGGGAAAGCAGGTGGTTCACCCCAGCTCCCTGCGTGGGAAGTGGGGTCTGCTCATGGCATCGCTCACGGTATGAGGTGAATCAGATTCCCAAGGAGGCCGGGAGGTTTCGGGATGGTGCGGCTCCCTGAGTTTTTGTACAAACAGGGCTCTTTGAGGAGGCAGCTATGTACAAACGCCACCCACTGCTTTGTGCTCTTGATGGCTTCGCTCCAGTTCCTGCTCTTGTGAGCGTGGGGAGAAAAAAAAATCACCGTTTATTTATAAATAGAATAAAGTCAAGTCTTTTGTTAGCCTCGCACACAGAGTCTGTCTCCATCTGTTCCAGGATTCCCAGAGCCCAACACCTCCTGTGCTTATAACAGATTAGCCCCTCTGTATTTTCATGGAGTTGGTTAGTGCCAGACTGGTGTCAGCTGAGAGCAGAAAACTCATCTCACTTGTGACCAAACTCTGTTGGAGGGGAGCTGAAATCCCCCTGCTTGGTTTGATGACCCATCTCAGGCAGGGCCCCCTCTCTGGCGGAGCCACAGGCGGGGTCCTGCGGAAACCCAGATGTTCTCTGCTCCAAGGCAGGGCTCAAACTGGGGTGGGAGGGGAAGGCGCGAGACTCTCCTACACTCCACCCACCTGAGACAGTCCATTGTCTCAGCATCCTTGCTGGGCACCACTGGCCTCTAGCTGGGGCACTGGCTGGTACCTCTGTAGTTACTCCTCCTCTGCTTCTGGGGGCAGGTGGGCCGCAAAGTATTGTGGGTGCTGGGTTGCCTAGGAGAAAGAATTGTGGGTGCTGGGTTGCCCAGCAACAGGCACTACTCGGTGGTATCCCATCATCTCTTCGTCCCTCCCGGCTGTGGAGGTGGCAGCAGCTCAGGGTGGCAGACGGCATCGTCTCTCCTCCCTCTGGGGGCAGGTGCGTGCAGCCCCTCTGCGTGGTTGGGTTTCCGCCCAGGCGGGAAAGGACTAAACCCCACATGGCTCCCCAGGCGCTGGGGTTTGTTCGTGGCTCCCTGTAACTGGGAGCGCTGCCCCTTTAAGGGCCGGGGGCCCGGGGCCAGCCCTGTTAGATTATCAGACCCAGCTGGGAAGGGGCCAGTGATTGCTATAAAGGGCTTTGTTAGAGGGGGGGAGATATGGGAAGGAAATTAGTGCCTGTAGCTGGGGGAAGAGAGATGCAGCCGGGTCAGGGGAATAGCTGCCTTGTAAATCAACTGTGCCCTAAAGCATGGGCCTGAAGGGACTTCGGGTGTGGGCTGGGGAGACAGGTCAGTAGCTTTATCCTCCCTCTTTGGTATTCCCCAGAGCCCTGCTCTACCCCCCATTGTCCCTAAACCTCGCACAGCTCCTGACCTATATGTTTCACTCTATATGCATCCGAAGAAGTGGGTTGTAGCCCACGAAAGCGTATGCTCTAATAAATTTGTTAGTCTCTAAGGTGCCACAAGTACTCCTGTTCTTTCTGAGGATACAGACTAACACGGCTGCTACTCTGAAACCTGACATAAGGATGCCATCTTTGGTTGGCTGAATTCCTGGAGGTTTCATCACATGACATTATCTTTAATTAAAAAGTAATCTTTAACTCCAGGATAATCCTGGAGGCTTGGCAACCCTACCCCACACCCACTTTGTTGTAGGACAGTGATTCTCAACCTGGGGTATGCGTACCCCTGCGGGGTACATCCACTCATCTAGATATGTGCCTAGTTTTGCAACAGGCTACATAAAAAGCACTGGCAAAGTCAGGAAAAACTAAAATTTCATACAGACAATGACTTGGCTATGCTGCTCTGTGTCCTGTAAACTGAAATGTAAGTACTATATTTATATTCCAATGGATTGATTTGATAATTATATGGTAGAAATGAGAAAGTTAGCCATGGTTCAGTACTAGTGGGCTGTGACGCTTTTGTGTCTGATTTTATAAGCAAGCACCTCTTAAGTGAGGTGAAACTTGGGGGTAGGCAAGACAAACGAGACTCCTGAAAGGGGGACAGTCGTCTGGAAAGGGGGAGGGCCCCGGGTGTAGGACACGGGAGCTGGAAGATGAAGTCAGCTGAGTTCGGCCTGGCAAGACATAGGTGTGTCACGGTGAGGGTGACGAGCAGATGGCCAAGGGATGGGGTGAAGTCTCCGTCACTGGGAATCTTTCAGTCAAGGTTGGAGATACAAATATACACCCTAGTTAGACCCCATGTGATTGGGCTGGATGCAGGAAGTGCTGGTCGAGGTTCTCTGGCCCGGGTTATGCAGGAGGTCAGCATCGAAGATCGCAAGAGCCCTGCTGGCCTTTGCATTTATTAAACCCCCTGGCAGTTCAAGCAGCCCCCGTGCATGGTCCCATTGAGCAGGGTACCTTGGAGAGATGCAGGCTGAGATAGTCAGAAGCCTTTGGAGTCCAGGCAGATTGGGTTTGCTCTTGGGGCCGGGCACCAGAAGCCAGCAGGGCCTTGACAGCCCCGTAGCTACAGCTGTTTGGTGGCCTGTGTGAGCTGGCGTATGTGAGACCCAGCTGACAGGCCCACGGACAGCGATTCCGGGCACCAGGGCAGAATGGTCAATGGGACCCCTAGAAAGGGATGTGTCTGCCCGGCTGCCTTCACCGCTACCAGTACCACCCAGCACGCACCTAGGAGCCAGGGCCCGATTAACCTTTTGTGGGCCCGGTGCCAAACATATTTGTCGGCCCCCATGGGGGCAATGGAGCATGCAGGGAGGTCAGTACCTGGAGCGAGGGGCCAGCCAGGGGCAATGGGGCATGGCATGGAGGGGGCAGCCCCACTCTGCCCAGCCCAGTGTGAGGGCACTGTTTACAAACCGGCAGCCGCCAGACGCACACTGGCCTGCCCAGCTCTCTGCTGCCAGCGTGCCCCTTCCCCTCTGGGGCTGGCCCATGCTGTGCCACACAGCCCATCCCCCACCCAACACCCTATGCCCAGCATCCCCTGCACCCGCTAAGCCGAGCGCCTCCCCCCCGCCTACAGCCCCACCACAACTTCCCAGCACTCTGTCCACCACCATCCCTGTCCAGCACTCCCACAGCCCCACAATTGCCCAGTACCCCAACACACACAGATCTCCCCCACCCTGCACTACCCAATGCCCTTCCCCACAGCCCCACCACTACAACTACACAGCACTCCACACAGACCCCTAACTGCCCAGCACCCAACACACACAAACCACCCCCACTGCCCAGCACCCCCCACCTCCTCACAGCCCAGCACCCCCCCAGAGACCCACTCCCCCATGCCCTGCCCCCGGCCGCACTCACCCGCCCTGCCGAGCCAGCGCAGAACGGGGATCCCCTCTCCCAGCACTGTCCTAGGGGGCAGAACACCTGAAGCTTGGGAGCACAGCGCGGTCCCATCCGCCGGGGCCCCACCCAGCCCTATCTGCCTGGCACTGGTGCCCGCGGTGGAGAGGAGGCGTTTCCTTGCAGGGGCGGCGTGGGGCAGCCACGGACTTCCCCAGCCCACTGCTTCTGCAGAGCAGGCCCTGAGGCCTGCCTGGGCAATTTAAAAGGGTCCGGGGCTCCCGGCCACCACCGCTACTGCCTGCCCGCCAAACCCCCATTGCAACTGTCCTGCTTCAGGGCAACAATTTGAGAGAGGCAAAGGGCTCCCCCGGGCAGTGGCGCTTGAACGCCCCTCATGCCCAGGGTAGAAGCAGGCTGGCTGGGGATGACGTGTCTGGAAGGCTGGAGTTCCCATCGGTTTGCAAGCAGACCCCAGCTTTGGTTGGATTTTGGATTTGGAGCCATGAGGTCCAGTCCTTGCAGCCGGTGTCCTGTACGCACCAGCTGCACTGGACTGCAGCAGGCTACGGCAGGTGTTGGTCGCCCTCTAGTGGTGATGATTTGCCATAAAACCCATCCAAAACAAGTCTGACTGTCCAAAAAACATGCCAAAAATACACAAAGTAAGTAGGGACGGTCACATAGCCGCTATGAATGAGGGTGGGGAGGAGTCTGGGGGGAAAGTTGGGCATCTTGTTCCCCCTGGCTCTGCCAGAGCCCCTCAGATCCCCTGCTCTTTTGAAACACCCAGGTAGGGTGACCAGATGTCCCGATTTTATAGGGACAGTCCCGATATTTGGGGCTTTTTCCTATATAGGCTCCTATTACCCCCACACACACCCCCGTCCCGATTTTTCACACTTGCTGTCTGGTCACCCTACACCCAGGCCTAGGCAGTTATACCACAGTGCCCAGAAACTGCAGCGCTAAACTAGGCCCCTCGCTGGAAGCCTCATGTAGCCAGACCAAGGACTAAGTAGGCCACGAAGCCTGAACTCCTCAGTCAGCCCCAGGGTGGGAGAGGCCTGATAACCTCCGAGTTGAGAAACAACAGCAGAGCAGAGTAAGGGGAGCTGGGACAGGGAGACCACCAGCCCTGGTGGGGGAAGATTTCATTGTCGGGGGGGGGGGGTCCAGAGGAAAAGAAACCTCATCTTTGACCCCCTGATGCTGAAATGTTCCAACCCAGTGCATTTTCAAGTACATCCTGCTGGGTGAAGTAGCTGATCATCCTAGAGGGGGGATTGTGGGGTCTCCTCGATAGCCAGCGACTAGTGTTGGCTTTTATGGGCGCCTAACTGGACGGTACCGAACAGACAAAGTCTTGCTAGCAATAGTGAAGTCTGTAAATTCGACCCTGCACCTGGACGCCTTGACAATGGAACAAGTGAGCCCAGCTGTGACAGCATCTGGGGACGGAGGGGGCGGGGGGGGTCTCCCTTTCTGAATATCTAACCTGCAAGGCAAAGCCACTTGAAACTTCACCTGCCCTATCTTCGTTCCCCCCCACCCCCCAACGCATCAATCGGTTTTAGTGTGTGGTGTTCTCAGGCTGGAGGGAGGGTCTCTGAGTGTTCCAGAAAAGGAATAAGAGGCGGTGGAGGGAAATGAACGGATGAATGAACTGAAATGTTCGTGCCTGCTCCGGCTTTTGTGTGAAGACAAATGGGGCAAACGTTACGTTGGCTTTCCAGCTAGGACCAGCGAGTGCTGGGATGGGAACGCACTCAGAGCAAAGGATGACCGGGGACAAAGGAGTTTCTGATTCATCCTACAGCTTTGGCACGGCGTGGCATTGAGGGGTTTGTATCCAGCCAGTGACTGCCAATAGTCCCTACTAGAGCTGGGCATAGAATCCAGTTGTCCTGATTCCCAGTCCTCTGCTCTAACCACTAGACTCTACTCTCCCACCCCAGAACAGAACCCAGGTATTCTAACTCTCAGTCCTTTGCTCTAACCTCACTCCACTCCCAGAGCGGGGAACAGAACCCAGGAGTCCCGACTCCCCATCCCCTGCTCCAGCCATTAAAAAGCACCTCCCCTGCAGCTTAAAAACCTGTAACATTACTGTTTAGAGGGGGAAAAAACCTTTGCTTTGGCAAGACCACAAACCATCAACTCCCTTTACCTCAGCCTGCTCTTCCAATGTGTGATTTTTGCAAGAAAAATAACAAGATAATTATAAATGTATTTCTTGGAAGATGCTTGGCCTCCTTGCCGACCCTCATTCTGTGCCTGCACCTTGCCTAGACATCTGAGTTCCCTGCTGCCTGGTGTTTCAGGACTGCTGGCCTGCCGTTCAGCATCCCAGTTCTGTGAGATACATGCACAACTCACCTGCCTCCAACAGGCCTCTGTGGTCATTGCTTCTCACGCCACTAGATGGCGAAATGGCCCCACCAGAACGAAAGCCAGCACCTGGAGGACAAGCTATGGCTGAAATATAATATATTAATTTGCAATCACAGGCCCCATTCAAGTCAATGGGAGCTTTGCCACTGACTCCAATGAGTGTAGGGTCTAGCCCATCTAGAACTTTTCAGCCGTCATGTGATAAAGCCGGCAGAAGCATTATTATTCTCTGTTTTAAAGAGAGGGAAACTGAGGCACAGAGCGGCGGAAGTGAGTTGCTCCAGGTCGCATAGTGCGTCAGGCTGGGAATAGAACCCAGGACTCCTGACTCCCGTTCTGAAGACCTTTTTCCCAGAGGATTGAAGGTGCCTGCTCCTATTTCGCAGGGGCGGCCCGGCGGGATGTGGGCAGTCTCAGGCTACGGACCGGAGCAGGCGGCAACCGAAGGTCAGATCTGGGTTAGTTAGAGGCCCCTAGGCGTAGGGAACTACGGGGCTGAAGCAGGATTAAATATACCTAGACCAGCCCTGCCGGGTGTTTGTCATGTACCGCTTCATCCTAGATCGGGCAGATGCCTCCTTTTAAGGGGCAGCCAGCGTGTGTGCGCGCGCTCAGGTCCGTCCCCATGTGAATTCAGCTTGAAAGGCTCCTTGGTAGAGGCGCGAAAGCCTTGGAAAGGTGGGTTTTCCCAAGTGCTCAGCACCCAGAATTGGGAGCTGCTGAGCGCTCTGGGGTATTTTTTACTACGTTGCTGGCCTGTGCAGGCGATTGGAAAGCAGCAGCCACCCCTGCTCCCAAGTGAATCCGGTTCTTGTACCCAGGATCCTTTGGGGGCCATGGCCCCCACTGTGAGATTCATAACACGCTTCCCACCTTAGCCAGTGGGATGTGAAGAACCCGAGAGCAGAGTTTTCTATGATTTGCCCAAGCTCAGATCTCCTGCTGGGGAGGAGAAGTTGGTTTTGACGTGAAATCGCTTTGGCCCTGTAAACCCCCTTCTGCCAGGCATATGCTTTGGGCACAACCTCTATGATCATGAATATGGGAGCTGATAACCACAGCAACCCTGGTTCCTCCTGCTCCTTTATTTGCCCAGAAGCCCTTTCCAGTAGCCACTCCCCCCACTAGCCTTGCTTGTAATTCTACCCTCCCCGAGAGGCCCTAAGGGCTACTATTCCGCCTAGCAGGCAGGATATAGTTACAGTCACTCTGGTTTGTTTACTACAAGCCTTGATCTGCTTTAGGGAGCGTCCCCAAAGTGAGACATTTTCTTTCCACTTCCCTCGAATGCAGGTGATTGTTTTCCGTACACTGGCTCCCTGTGGGCCTTTAACCCGCATGCCCATCTGGGGCTGGTGCGATTCAGTTCCCCAGCGGCCAAGAGAGGCTGATTCAGTGGCCTCCAGGTGCCTAACTCGACAGGATCCAGAAATGGAGATTGCCTTGACAGCAACACACAGCTCGGAGCAATGGACTCCCACTTAGCTGTTGCACCATTCTGGTCCCGTGGCTGTTTGCAGGAGAATCGCTGCCCGGTGTGCTTCGCAGAGGGAAAGACCTCAAGTTCCAAACCTGAAGGCACCAGGTTAAGGCAGGGTAGGGAGCAAGACAAACAGGTTGATTGACTTCAGCACGCCTGCTCCCAGGAGGAAAGCAAGCAGGGCTCTCCCCACTTCGGAATCAAACAGTTCAGTCCGGCCAGCGGGGATAAGGGTTGTGTAGTTGAGGTAATAAATTAGAGGAGACACTTCCAAATACGACAGTTACTATGGAAAAACCCCAATGTCGAGTAAATTTCATCCCTAGATCCCACAGCACTTTACCAAGGTAAGTATCATGAGCCCCAATTGGGGAAACCGAGGCACAGGGAAGGGAAGCCTACGCTGATGGCTGGGCTGAGAGTAGAAGCCAGGTCTCCTGACTGCCATACCA
The DNA here is from genome assembly GCF_013100865.1 of Trachemys scripta elegans. Lineage (NCBI taxonomy): Eukaryota > Metazoa > Chordata > Testudines > Emydidae > Trachemys > Trachemys scripta. The sequence goes on along the minus strand of NC_048319.1, from coordinate 5,383,350 downwards.
GTATCCTATTCATCAGACTACACTGGGGTATTAATATTTTATTAAGAAACCCTCCTGACACCAATAAGTAATTTCCAGACACGTTCCCATCCAAATAATTCTCCAAGCAGGGACTGCTTCCTACTATCTCTCTATCACAGTGGGGGACCTGATCTCAGTTGGGGCCTCTACAGTAGAACAGTTTGTTCTGTGTCTGTATAGCGCCTAACACAACGGGGACACGGTGCACGACCGGGGCTGCAGAGCGCTCCAGCAATACAAATAATGAAGGACAATCATGTAATATTGAAACAGGTTATTTTAAAATGCTGATCCGGCCCTTTCTCAATAACAACCTACCAAATCCAGGTCCCGCCGGCTTCCTTGGCTAAACAAGCCGAGTGATGACCCAGCCAGAGAGATCCTGATTTTCAAACATATTGCTGTGTTCTGTCCCCCAGCTCAGCACGCCTTTGTTTGGTTTTATGTTCTCTTTTTTCCATGCGAGTTCTGATCTAGCATCAGGAACGCTGCATTTGGGGAGAGGCTCACCCCACCGCACAGAGATAAGATGTTTCCAGGGAGTCACATTCCACATTGCAAAGGTTTGCTCTGTCCGACGTGGGATGCACCCACGTTAGGAACAAAGGCATGGGGTGGGAGGGGTTAAACCACATGGGAGCTAATACATGGAAACTACCATGGTAAAATCCATGTGGACAAGGCAGTTGTAGCATTGACATGCATTAGCCGTTAAACACCAGCCCGGTGTTTATATTGAGCTGCTAACACGTGTTAAAACTGCTATTGGCTTGTCCACACTGCGTCTTCACTGCAAAAACAGGTGGGATTTGAGGTCTAGCTAGTTCTCTCTCGGGAAAATCCTAGTGGAGACGAGGCACAGGTAGTTTTTACCTCGACGTAGCTAGTCAAGGTCGATCCATCTCGCACCTGGGGTTGACTTGGACCGACTATATCAAGGTGAAAACTACGGAGCCTTGTCTTTAATGGGATCGGAGCTCTCTCGCTGAAAAGACACACCTGGTTTTGGAGTGTAGAGCTGGAATAGGATTTGTGGTAGCAGACACATGTGGAAACACCTTTTTTTTCCTGGTGAAGAAAAAGCCAGTAACTGCACCAGGGATCTGCCCCTGCTGGGCCCGATGGGGTCGTTTCTGAACCGCCCTGCCAATCCAGTTGCTGGGGGTGGAGGGTGAAACGTTTGCCGATAGCCAGCGGCGGCTCCAGGCACCAGCGCTCCAAGCGCGTGCCTGGGGCGGCAAGCCGCGGGGGGCGCCCTGCCAGTCCCTGTGAGGGTGGAAGTCAGGCAGCCTTCAGTGGCATGCCTGCAGGAGGTCCGCCAGTCACTTGCTGTCTGGTCACCCTACGCGGCTTCGGCGGCAATTCGGCGGCGGGTATGCCAAAACCACGGGACTGGCGGACCTCCTGCCATGCTTGGGGCGGCAAAAAAGCTAGAGCCACCCCTGCCAATAGCCACTTGCATTTCTGTGGCACTTTTCATCTGAGGAGCTCAGTGCCATTTGCAGAATAGTGCTTTGTTTACCTTCTCACACAGGCCCTTGTATAGGGTGTTATCCCCAGAAATGCTGAGCCCCAGATGTGGAAGTTAGGAGCCTAAATACCTTGGAGGATCTGGGCCAGAGAGATCAGTTGACTTGCCCAATGTCATGTGGCAAAGACAAGAAAATCAGATCATGGTGGGTATACCAGGAATTAATTTGGCTCTAGAAGTCCTGTCCCCCGCCCTCCAGCTTTAACTATTAGACCATACTCTCTCCCATATCTGAGAATTGAACCCAGGAGTCCTGACTCCTCCTCGTCTCCTTTAGCCACTACACAACCTTCCCTGCATTGTTGTTATTTCTTTGTATTACCATAATGCCTAGGAGTCCTGTTCATGGACCAAGACCCCGTTGCACTAGGCACTGTCCCAAGGAGCTTACATCTAACTATAGGACAAGAGACAACAGAGCGATACAGATAGGCAGGAGAGTACAAGGAAATGAGACAAAATTGTGATATTTTTCCTGCCTTACAAAGTTAACCTTACTTGAAAATCAGGATTTTGTTTAGTTTTGTGCCGTCCATCCTTGCGTTGCTCATCACAGCAGGAACCCGAAGGAAAGGGTGTGTGATGTAGTGATCCAAAATCACACCAGTAATTATGCATGCTATGATAAGGGTAATCATCAAATGTCATGCTTCAGGGCATAAGCAGTTTGCCTGCAGGGGTCAGGAAGGAATTTACCCCATCCATGTCCAGCATTGCACAATTGTCCAGGTCACTGCACGTATGTCCCTCTCTACAGCATTGCCACTGGCAGAGAGAATTCTAGACTTGGGGGACCAGTGGTATCTGATCAACTTCAGCTTTCAGACATTGGATCTAGACAAAGGCATAACAAGAGCCTTCCCCCTTCTTCTGATGCAGCTGGTAACGGAGAGCAGCTTAGAGCAGTTAGCTGCATCTCAGCTCACATTTAGGATTCAGGTGACGCTTCATAGGTACATCAGGTGTGAGCAACCCATTGCATCACAGGAAATGTTCCATCTTCTCACCACGCCCTCTTGAAGATCCTAAGGGGACTACAGGGTGAGCTCTGAAAGCTCGTAATAAAGTTCTGAACTAGGAAATTTCAGTGCAAACACCCAGGGTGCTTTTTCCTCTCCCGGTTTCAGTGTAGACGGAGGGCAGGTCATCCTAACCAGCAGCTGTGCAGATGATTAGCTGCATCTGGATCTTCATCCGCAGGATCTCCCAGCACCCAGCCCATCCTTTCTCCACTTTAGCCTCTTGCTGCAACTTAAATCCCCTACAATGGGGAGCAGAAGGTCTTTCGCTCTCTCTGTTGGGCCCCCACTGCCTCTGGTTTTGTGCATCCTGTGTCCTGCATCCTCAGCTATGCAGCAGGGCCTGGCACGAAAGCTTGCAGGAGAGGCAGCGTAGTCAGAACATTGGACTGGGAGCCAGGAACTGCTGCATTCGATTCCTAGCTCTGCTTCTCCTTCCGTCTGCAGCTTTGCAAGTCACTTAGGCCCAACTTTACAAAAGTGGTTGGGGTCCCCAACTTGACACTCGCTGGGACTGATTTTGAGGGGCCTTTTGGGTGCCCCGCACCTCTTAAAATCAGGCCCAGCATGTCTTAGCTTGGGTCCCTAAAATTAGTATCCAGTTCTGGAATTTTTGGCGTTACCCACTGTGTGCCTCAATTTGCTCATCTGTAAAATGGGTGTGTGTGATAATACTTGACTGTGCTGCAATGTATCCGTGAGGACTGATTGGGGTAATAGTGAGCTTTGGGGATATTAAGTGCTAATTATTAAGACCTGCTGGATTCTTTCCTAGTTTAGGAAATGCACTTTTCCTTGCCTGTGCACTGGTAAATTTGTTTTTATTGTCAACAATGAAACAAAATGTAAGGTTAAATAATTGTTCTTAATGCACCGTTCTGATTGAGAAAGATCTAGCATGCTCATGGCAGCTGTAACTGAGACATGCACATACTGTACTAACGTTAACATCACAAGCCATAACATAAAACTATAACCCCTAACTCTTATATAGCCCTCTTCACCCGTAGATCTCAAAGCGCTTGACGGGTCAGATTTTCTAGATGGGGAAACTGAGGCACAGAGCAGGAAAGTGACCTGCCCAGCAGGTAAGTGGCACAACCCAGACTGCATGCAGGTCTCCTGAGTCCCAGTCCAATGCTCTGAAGAAGGCAGGAGTCCTGACTCCCATTCCATAGCGCTAACCATAAGACCATGCTGACTCATTTGTATATGCCCTGTGACAATGGAGTGCGCTTAACTTTCCACACACACAGTAAATGTCAAGTGAAGCATAGTATCGGGGGTAACCGTGTTAGTCTGTATCCACAAAAACAACAAGGAGTCCGGTGGCACCTTAAAGATTTATTTGGGCATAAGCTTTCGTGGGTAAAAAATCTCACTTCTTCAGATGTGTCAGTTTGCCAATCAAGGTAGCTGTACACTATAACTTTGAATTTCTTGACTTTTTGTGTAATTAAAATTGCAACCACCGGGTTGTGTTAACAGAGGCTTGTGTCCCTAACAAAAGCATCTGTTTGAACCTTTCTGGGTTGATCTTCATAGCCTTCTTGACCTAATATTAAACTGCTGTGTTGCAATTTTATAGCAGAAAATAACTTGTGTTTATAAAAATAAAATTCAAGTCCCCTGGTATTGACTTGATTGTTTGAAATAAACTAATTTCCAGCAAGAAATTAAATAGTTGCAAGGATAACATCCTCAGGGGAATCCAAACAATAATACGGAGTCTGAGGACACCGTGATCTTCTAGTGATTGAGGTTGCAGCTGGGAAATAAGTAGGATTTACTATTTGTTTAGCACCAGCAATGTGCATGGAGCTGTACAAAATGCAACAGTACTGCTGTGAAAGTTTCTCTTGAATGAACATGCTTAACCCAGTGTTGTCAACTCTCAGGAACCCCGAGAGCTGGCTGGTTAATACATGTTGGGGACAAGGTACCTGACCAGCTAACACGTGTTAAAACTACAGCTGCCTTGTCCTCAATACAATTTTACCATGTGTCAGCCGTTAAAAACACACTTCTCTTCCTCGTGAACACAAGGCAGAAACATTGAGTGACCCAGTTCTTGGGGGCCACACAGCAGACTCTTTGTGCCTGATTCTCACTCGTGCGGAGCACCTAGCATTTGTACTGAATTCAACTGGAGTAGTGAGTTCTCTGCACTTCTGAAAACTAGGGGGACCAGAGTCACAGATTGATAGTCTGTTATGTCTGAAGTTAGACACCCCAAATAGTGGGCACGCCTGTGAGCTTTTGGCTGTAAGCGTTCCATGCCTCAGTTTCCCTCCCTGTGAAATGAAGACAGTGAGACCGATCTTTGTAAAGTGCTTTGAGCGCCACAAAGGAAAAGTGCTGTGTATTGTTATTTTCTTATAAAAAATGACACCTTTTTTATGCCCTCCCCTCTGCTCCCTGAGTGTTTTCTAGTCAAAACTGCTGATTTGACTTCCCAGATTAGTCTTTACTCCTGGTAGTCTAGCAGAAACAATTCAGCTGTGTGGGAGCATTTGCGGGCCCAAAGACCAAATCAAAGAGCGTCTGGAGCTCAAACAGAAATTACAGGCTTGATGCAGGAATTGTAGAGGAGATCAAGGGAAACATGATGATCATCTGGTCTGACCTCCTGTCAACGTTAAGATTTATTCAGTTTTTCCTTTACTGAAACATCCTTGTGAATATCTTCAAAGACGCTAAAACCTTCACGAAAACTAATCGAATCCAGGACATACTATTGAGAGAATGATCAGCCCAGAGCTAGATTTAAAAAAGAAAAGAGTTAGGGTCTGATTCTGCAAAGATTTAAGCACAGGTGGGTAATGTGAGTAGCCCCCCATTGCAGTACATGGAACTACTCCTGCGAGTAAAGGTATTACACACGTGCTCTGAGTATTTGCAAAAACAAAACATCAAATGGACAGTGCCCCTTTAAATTCTACCTTCCGGGCTCTTTTGAGACGCTTCCTAATGTGCAACACCACCAACCTAAAGGCAGTTACGCGTCAACCCCTTTTTTTTTTTAATTTAAAGGGGCCACGTCTATATAGGTTTGTGCCTGTGGACAGCAAAGCCAACCCCATCGACCAGAATAGAAACAGGTATTTATTTTCTAAACAAATGCAGAGTCAGGAGTCTAGGGGATGATTTCTGTTGCTTTGGGGGATAATCTTTATGGGAAACTTCAAACTACTCAAAAGAAGACTCTCAAAGCACTTTGTATCTTTCCGCCTCCATTTTCCAGATGGGGAAACTGAGGCATAGACCTGCACTGAAGTCAGTGGAGCGCTGCATGGGTTTGAACAGCCTTTCAGAGTTTTACAACCCTAATTCTGCAAACGTTTAGGCAAATAACTAGTATTCGTGGACACAGCTCCCCTCCGCATCCCCTTTAAAGGGGCTTGAGTGGTGGTTGAAGGGTCAAGCTCTTCATTTTGCATTTTGCAAGGATGTCATTAAAAAAAAACATAATAATCTACAGTTCCACAGCTTACACCAAAATAACACCAGCCACTTAGAACAAGGATCGTGCCTGCAAAGATAAGAAATTATAAAAAAACCCACAACCCCCACCAGGTAATGGGATGGCCATGCGGCTCAAAAGGGGCTTCTGGGATTTTAAATCTCCCATCATCTGGGCCGCCCCTAACCTCTGCGCGTTTTCGGGAGCAGCTGGGGAAATGGGAGATGGTCCCTGGCCGGGCAGCCCACTTCTTATGGCAGGTCTCTGATTCAGAGGTTAGGAATTTGCATCTGATCGCTATTTGTCACCCAATGATTTGTCTACATCCAGCCATGAGCACGCCTTAGGCAGAAGGGGGAGGGGAAAGGGCCAGGGCTTGCATTGCCTGAAATGAGAAATTTACCAATCAGGCCAGATAGGGGTGCATTAAAACAAACACAATTAAAAGAGAGATACCGAAAAAAGAAAAAGAAACCAGGAGCGTCCAAGTTACTCGGCAGCAAGGTGAACCAGCTGCCGGGGGTCTCGCGGGCTGCCCCGAAGCTCCCCAGCAGAGAGCCAGCCCTGGGTAAGCAAATCGCCTTTCTTCTGCCCTGCAAAGTGGGTTCAAAGCCATAGGGCCAGCCTGCCGGCTGAAACCCCAATCGCTGGGAAGAGGGGAAGGTTTGCGCTGGCTTTTAGTTTTTGCATTAGCACAAGGGGGAGAGGGGGCGCGGAGTGGGGTCCCGGCTAAACAAAGTTGCAGGATGAATGGGGGGCGCCCGGGGGGGGGGGGGGGCTTTCCTGCAGCTGAGCCTGGCTGCAACTTTTATCGACTTCCCCCCCAGACACACACACCACCCCCTTTTCTGCCCCCTTTAAATTAGGTGTAACTTCCAAAGAAATCTAGCCTGTTTGTGTGTGGGGGGGGGTCTGGAATTCAAAGATCAAATTTTTGTGTTTGTTTCTGGGAGGAAATCCTCTTGGCAAATAGCAGATCGGACCCCCTTTTTTGGGGGGGGAGGGCTTCTCCCCCACCCCAAAGCAGAGACGCTGTTAAAAGCAGTGGAGCCTTTCCCCGGGGGAGAGGGGATCTGCACCCGGGGAGGGCTACGTGCAAACTCTCCGCCTGGTTTATTTGTAAAGGGCTTGTCTCTGTCTTTGCAAAAGGCTCCATTTTTTTCCCCTCTCTCGCAGCAGCCGCAAGAGTTGGACACTGACCTTTTTCCGTGCATGGCAAAGCACTTCAAACACCCTCCCCCGCCGGTCCCCCGGCAGCTAGAGAGGCCCTGGATAGTTCCAGGCACACACAGGCTATTCCCCATTCAAATCCTGAGTTTTGCTTGGGCTGATTCCCCCCCACCCCCCCCAATCCTCTCCCTCCCGGTGTATTTGGTTTTTAGAGGAACCCTCCTCATTTAGCAGTTTAAAGAAAGAACCCAGTAAAACTGACCACGTCGATTGTGTGATTATTTCCCCCCACCACCACCCAGATTGCTTACATGGTTGGGGTTCAGGGTCTATTGATTCTACTGGGCTGACTTGCAAATACAAATCTATATTGGGGTGGGAGAAAAAGGGGAGGGAGGGGGATGGATACGAATGCTGCCGCTAGAAATTCTCTAAGGAAGCCCTGAGAATTGCCTTTAAATTTTTTTTTCTTTTCTTTTTGGTTTACAAAACTCTGGGCTTTTTAGATCAGTCTTTTTGTTTGCCTTGTTTCTTGCTATGTCTGAATTTAACTTTTGTTACTCCTGGCTCTTTAAATGTAACCCCCCTCCCTGATTGCTGGTGTGTGTGTATGTGTGTGTCTCTATTCTGCCTCCACGCCATTTCCAGTTGTGTAAATTGTTGCGTGTGGTTTTCAAGCGGAGTGACTGATGTCTGAGGTCCACCTACCCTCCAAAATATAAAAGCTTGGGACAGCTTGACTTGTATGAAAATGGGGGTGGTAAGGGAGCGTATTTAAGCCTGTCATATAACAACTTTTTTCCCCATCCCTCCATCTCCATTTAGGCCAGGTGTCTGTCAAAAAAAAAAAATTAAAAACCCTGTGCTTGCTGGAATCTAAATGACTTATTGCTGTTAATTAGTTATTACAGTAGCACCTAGAGACCTATTGTGCTAGGAGCTGTGTATGTCTCTGTGTGTGTGTGTATATATAATGAGGACCCATCCCTGCCCTGAAGAGCTTGATTTAAATGGACAAGACAGTATTGGAGGGGAAGCTGAGACTTGTCTGAGGTCAGGCAGCAGGTCTGTGACAGATCTGGGAATAGAACGCAGGTTTCTGCAGTCTCTGGCGTCTCCAGTGTTCGCCTGCGTTGCCTGTCAGTTTGCCTCACTAAGATCCATCTTATTAAAACAATGGGGTCAATATCGCAATCCAAAAAGAAATGGGAGAATTTAGGGTTCATGAAACTGAAGAACAAGTTGCGCTGTCTGGAGCCACGCATGGAATAAGCCAGGCTCGCTTTCAACATCCCGCAACTGCCAAATCCTTTGCTCCCCAGCTTTATGGTCGCCCCCCACCGCATCTCCGTCCTGTGCTTGGTCTCGACTTGTCCTCTGCAAACTCAAAACCTTTGCTGGAGGTTGCTTCTTGAGAGGCAGAGGTCTGACGCAGGAAAGCGATTGTGTGTCAGGATTGCAGAGTTGTTACCGTGCTGCTTCGTGGCTAATATTAGTCCGTCCTGTTAATGAGACCACAAACTTCTAATCAGGGCAGCTGGTGGGAATATTAAATGGAATTTATTGACAGGCACATTCTCTTTAAGATTTGTTTTGGCAGTGCCTAGCACAACGGGGCCCTGATTCCCAATTAAGGCCCTTGGTTGTTACTGTAATATAAATAACTTACTGACCTGGAGGCTCTAGCAATTCAAATGACCATGGTGTTTGTCGTCTTTTCCTGTCCTCGACTGTAGCTTAGAGTTGCTGTGTGTAGTTAGAAAGCTGCTTCGAGCTGCTCCAGGGGTGGCTGCCCTACACTGATAGACGTAATGATACGTTCTGTATTTTAGTTTGTAAAGTGGCTTGGGGCCCTGGGGGACAAGGTGCCATTTAAAAAGTTGCTGTGATCTAGTAGAAATAGTTTATATTTAAGGTTATACCAGCATCTTTGATTCATATTCCTAATTTCTGTGGTTTGGCTGTTCTTACAGCTCGTAGCAATTTTTCTTTCACCAAAAATTGAGCGGGTGCAGTTTTCCCCGAACTCAAATTATTTTAACTACAAGCTAACGGTCTAAGGAGCTTGTTTAAAATCTGTTCTGACAGATATTTATTTCCCCTTGTATCTTCAACAACAAAACTTTAGCATTCAAAAGGATGCTTTCCAACGTTTTGTAATTGTGTGTGTATCTAATGAACAAACTGACAGTACATGCACCCTTCAGAACTTGGAACGAAAGGGAATACAGTTTAGTGGCTAGGGCAGGGCTCTAAGAGTCACTGATAGTCATTTGCTGTGTGATCCTAGGGAAGTCACTTCTCTCTGGGCCTCAGTTTTTGTATCTGTGAAATGGGGATAATATCCATTCAAGACGGTGGGGTTACAATTTAAGTAGGCCCTGGGGCCATCTTTCATTCTGCATTTCCATTCGTTCCATGGTTTCTGGTCCATGACTGTGCCTTGAGGCACCACAACAATACAAATGGCTTTAATTGTTCGAATTGTATTTTTTTTTTTTTTTTTTTTTTTTTTTTTTTTTTGGAGATCCCTGGGCTACTTCCCCACTGCCTCCTGTCGCTGGTGTGTGTGTGGGTGGGTTGATTTCTGACACCATCGGGATGGTAGTATTCTGCACTGGTGCCAATGATGACAATAGACACAGGACAAACACCACACTCCCTTGTTTGGTGTCAGGGTGTGCATGTGTTGCTCTTTCTCTTAGAGCTTCAGTTCCGAGACTATGTGCGAATCTCAGATTTCTTTCTTTTTTTTAAGTTTCTAGCCCTCATGGTTGCACTGACAAGATTGAAAACATGAATTCTAAAGGCTAAAAAAAATCAGAAGGCCCCAACCCTTATGTAGGTGTAAATCCCATGATTTTTGCGGGGCCTGACTCTCGGGTATTTGGACACCTTAGGCGGGTGACATCGGTACAGGCAAGACCAAAAGCCACTTTCTAACACTCACCAACGTGATCAATGTGGGCTATCGATGGAGTTCTCTGTTCTCTCCTGCAGCTCACTCAACCGTGCCATAGCAACAAACAAATTCTGGGAGGGAGGAAATGGCTTCTCTTGCTTTAATGTGTGGGAAGACCGAAAGGGGAGGGGAACGGACACAGTGGGCAAAAAAAATACATTTAAAAACAAAAAGGCAAAGCAACCTGTCTATGCTAAAGGAGGATCTGCAGTGTCTCTTTAAAGCCAGACAGCCGTCCCATTTTCCCCATGGCCTGATGCAGGGTGTCTTGCTCCATGAGAGGGAGATCAAGGCAGATTTCCCCCCCTGTTCTGGCTTTTGATTTCTTTTTTTTCCTCCCCTGATGTAATTTTTAAACCACGGCAGTATACTTGCAAGAAAACCCCTCCCCTTCCCCCCCCCCCCCAGCGTTGTTGATCTTCTGATTGTTCCTTAAATGGATTCAAGGTAAACTGAAACCAGTTGTCCACTCCAGGTCATTACGCCGTGTCTGTGCATGTGCTATGTGGCTAGGCAGCGTGACACAACAGAGCTGTCCATCGACTTGCAAAACCCTAACTGCCTGTTATGGCTTATTTTTAGCTGAATTCAACTGACACCATTTTTTTTTTTTTCTTTTGAGCACCTGCTCTCGTGGGAAGTCAGTGGGGTTAGCAGCTGAAGTGCCAACGTGCTTGCTTCTAGCACATCAGACTTCTGAAACTATTTTTAAAATGAGTCCAGCAATGCCCGAGATCCAGGCCCCAGTGTGTCAGGTGCTGTACAGGCATGTCCTAAGATCGTCTCTGAAGCACTTGCAGTCTAAAGGGACATGACGGCTAACGGGTGGGAGGGGAAGTGGCTTACCCAAAGTCACACAGTAGGTCAGCGGCTAATCTCTGGAATCCCTATCCACTAGACAACACTGCCTTGCATAGGGTGTGGTTTTAATTGGCTTCCACAGATATCACCAGGCCTTTGCCTCTGACTCTCATTGAATTCAAGGCCCCTTCTCCCTTACATTCTGATGTGGCTTTCAGGATCCACTAAATGGCTCTGTTCTGGCTGGGGGTTCAGGAGGGAACCCCTTACGTAGAAAATATTTATTTTGACGCTACGTCCATTTCCATTAAGAAAATGATCCATGGAGGTCAAATGGCAGGTAGCCCGTGGCAACACCCCTTTCACTTGATGCACCGCAGCCAGGGATGAAAAGTGTGTGTGTGTGTGTGTGTGTGTGTGTGAATTGTCTCGAGACCTGCGCCTCTACCCATTGCATAGGTGGGAGGGCCTCTTTGGAAAGCAGTTTTTCACTGGGTACGTTTGTCCAATCCACAAGAACAAATTTCCACACTGGCTTCCCAAGCCCCCTTGCCCGCTTTCATAAGCGTGGTTAGAAATTCATTTTGCCCAGGGTACAATTGCATGGGAATATAGTAGAAACCCGTACAAGAGATCACTTGATGTAGGCCCCCCAAAATACCTTCCCACCCCCAAAGAATACAGTACACCTCTGCTTTAGCTTTATTAGAAGGCAATGGATTTCCCTCCCACCCTCAGTCCCTCAATGAGCAACTTCTTACTACAAGATCCTTTGTATTGCCAGAAGGTGCTGGGTGAAATTAAGCTAATCGTACAAAAGAGACTTCTAGTTGCTCTGGTTTTTGATCCGTGCATTGATCAAAGTTGGCAACTCATAGCAAAAGAAGAGAGCCAACCACCAGAGAAGTGTGACTTACAAGCTCATGGTTACTGTAATGACTCGTGTTCCAGTTGTGATCTGTCTCTCTATGAATGGAGCTCACCACCCTTTTCTTGTAAACGGAGAGGGCGGAGGAATGAGCAGACTTCTCAGCCTTGTTTGTGCCTTTCCCGCCGTTGCGATCACGCCCCCCCCTCCCTCCCCCATTGGTAACTGCTGTTGTTATTTATGTTGCAGTGGTACCTAGAGGCCTGGGCTAAGATCGGGGGGGGCCCCATTGGGCCAGGTGCTGCACAAACAGATAACAGTCCCCGCTCTAAGCGCTTATGATAAAATGCAGGAGCAGTAACAGACGAAGTGACTTGCCCAAGGTGACCCAGCGGGTCAGTGGCAGAGATGGGAATAAGAATTCTGTTCTCCTCACTCCTGTTTCCATTGCCCTGTCCTCCAGACCATGGTGGGAGCCCTAGTATGGGCCAGTGCTGCTGGTGTTTGAGCCGTCCTGTGTACACCTGCTGTGGTCAGGGTTTGAGGATGTCCCTCATTGCACGGGACTGCTACGAAATCTAACATGTTTCCTGTGGTGGCATGAGGCATAAGCAGACCAAGCAATTTTTTTGGGGCCCTGATTTAGTGTTACCCCCAAAATACCATGCATCTTATTTAATGTGGACTTTTTAACGTGTGTGTGTGTGTGTGTGTGTGTGTGTGTGTGTGTGTGTGTGTGTGTGTGAGAAAATATCTGGTTTGTGGAAATAATGCAATTAGTATTTTTAAGGGGTGGGAAAGGGGGCCCAAAATATTCCTGGTTAAGGCCCCCAGTGGGCTAGCTTGTTTTCTCGGCCACAACAGCTGTGAGGTTATGGGACCTGGTTATATAAAGCAGTCCCCACCTCATGCCTTTGAAATGCTTTCTCCCCTTGCAGCATGGAAGGGAGAAAGCGACATCCAGGTTGTGTTCCATTGGCGCTGCAGCGTCTGGCTTTAGCAGGGCAATGTGAGGACAAAGTTAAGACTGTTCAGGCCCACGTGCACTGCGAGACAGAACCATGTTTGCAGCTGTCGGCGGATAAGTGCTGGGTGAGCCGGTCCCTCCTTGCTGGACTTGTACTTTGAGCTCTGCCTAGAACTGGGTTTTGAAACCAGGGGTCTCGCCTGGCTTCCTGATTTGGTGTGCATGGGAATCTTCTATTCTGAGAACTGTGCTTGTCAGACCATATGGGAGCAACCCCTTCCCCACCTCTGCTGTATAATTAGGAACACAGGAGCTGACATATGGGGCTGGACCAATATTCTGACAGCACTGGTGCTTCATAGGAAGGTGCAAGAAATCTGGGTACGTGGACACAATTAATGTCCCAGCCACAGTCCAGCTGGGACCTTGTTTTATGGCATGGCAGGCAGGAAAGCCTGGCTCATATAGATAAGAGAATCTGTGTTTAGTGGCAGCATGGGCTAGTGGATAGAGCACCGTCCTGAGACTCAGGACACCTGGGTTCCATTCCCAGCCCTGTTGTGTCACCCTGCACAAGTCACTTCACCTGTCAGTGACTCTGTTTTCCCTCCCACCTTGTCTGTCTGTTTACACTGTAAGTCCCTTAGGACAGGCGCTGTCTCTTATGTGTCTATACCGCATCGAGCGCAGCAGGGCCCTGAGCCGAGTGTAAGCCTCCAGGTGCCACTGAGATACCAATAGTGTTTAAACAGGATTCCTGTCCACCTGGGCTAACGAACTGCGGCGTTCTCGATGCTGCTCCCTAGACCCAGCATCTTGTTCGCTCTTGGGGGCCCTGGGTCTGGATCAGACTTTCTAGGAAGTATCTTAAAAGCCAGTTGATCCTGCTGTTTGCTTTGCAGCAGGGAGGGGTTGTGGGGATTCTGGGGGTTGGGGCTGACCTTTCACCAGATTAGCATAGATTTGTGCCCCCCTCCAGCCTCTGCTTAGAGGAGAAGCCACAGACCAGGCCTTTGCATCCGGGCTCGCTGGGGTGATGTCACTGGTCTCCAGGTGAGTCCTTTGGCGGTACAGACAAGACGGTAAGAGTGTCGACTCCAGCCTTGTGCCACAACACGGCTGGCAACTCCTGAGACTTGGATGGAGAACCCCGCGGCATGGGCAGGCTGCATCTGCCCTAGCCAGACCGACCGCACGGGGCACCCTTTGGTGTGATCCTTCTCCAGATGCCAAGGTCCTTTGCTGAACGCTGGAGAAGGCAGTAGATGCTTTCAGGAAAGGCCCTTCCTCCTCCACCCTGCGTCCGCTCCAGCCACTACTTGTAACAGTCCCTTACTGAGCAGTAACTAGAACAGCCTGGAGGCACTAGTTGTGGTGTGTGTGTCAGGGGGAGAGACCTTCCCTTTATAAGTGGAATCCACCATGTCCTAGTCTATTGTGTATTACAGTAGCATGTGAGAGACCCCGCCACTGTGCTGGGGGCTGTACAAACATAAGAGGTGTGTACGTGTTGTAGTTATTTGTGGTAACACCTAGGAGCCTCAGTCACAGACCAGGACCGCAGCGTGCTAGGCGCTGTACAGACACAGAACAAAGACTGTGTCTGCCCCAAAGAGCAAGTATAAGAAGAGACAACAGGTGGGTACACTCTGTATTAAACACCAACCCGAGACGGGCCTGGTCTAAACACCAGTTTTTGTACTGGTGTCACTTTTGGTTCGGGGTATGACTTCTGGTTTTAAAAAAAAAATAATTAGCGCAACTCCTAACGTGGACACAGTTGCAGTGGTAGAAGGCCCCTTTGCACTTGGGGAAGCAGCTACACTGGTGTAAACCTCTCTATACCAACATAGCTGCATCCGCACTGGGGTTTGTACCGCTGTAATGATAGGGGTTTAGTTAAGGCCATGCAACTTCCTTGTGTAGACCAGGATGGATGCCACACAGATTCCTCACACCTCCCCTTGAGGGTTTCCATCTTGGTGGAGGAGGAAAAGCCAGCCATTGTGTCTTTTCATAGCTAACTACCGGCCTTTTATAAACCTGCTTTTGTCTCCTGTCCCCTCTGCTGCCTACGACCTCATTAAACAACGAATGTCTCCAGCATGGGGTGGGGGCTCAGAATGCCTTCCCTGCTAAGATGCTTGCTCTGTTTTTTCCCCCAGCTCTAACCTCTTGGAGAACTGGTTTGAGATCAGTTGTTCTCGGAAGGTAGGACAAGAAGTAATGGGCTTAATTTGTAGCAAGGGAGATTTAGATTGGATATTAGGAAATCTTTCTGACTCTAAGGGTACATCTACACTACAGGGGGGAGTCGATTTAAGATACGCAAATTCAGCTACGTGAATAGCGTAGCTGAATTCGACGTATCGCAGCCGACTTACCCCGCTGTGAGGACGGCGGCAAAATCGACTTCTGCGGCTTTCTGTCGGCGGCGCTTACTCCCACTTCCACTGGTGGAGTTAGAGCGCCGATTTGGGGATCGATTGTCGCGTCCCAACGGGACGCGATAAATCGATCCCCGAGAGGTCGATTTCTACCCGCCGATTCAGGCGGGTAGTGTAGACCTAGCCTAAGATAGTTCAGCTCTGGAACAGGCTTCCAAGGCAGGTTGTGAAATTACTTTTTTTTTTTTTTTTTAAGAACAGGTTGGACAAACACCTGTCGGGTATAGTCTAGGGTTTACTTGGTCCTGTCTGAGCCCAGGGGGGCTGGACTTCCAGCCGGACATGTCTCTGAATTGTTTATAACCACCTGTGAGCTGCCAGGGTCCCAAAAAATCCGATTGCCTCGTCTTCAGCAACAAATGAACGCCTTACTCCTGGCTGTGATAGCTAAGAACAGAGCTCGGGCTTTATTCACTTTATTTATATAAAAAAAAAAACCCCAACAACTTATTTTGTCGTTTATTAATCTACATGGACTAGCATAGTCCTTCAGATACAACTTTCAATCCTTACGATGGTAAATTCACACCTGCGCACAAATATTCTAAATCCCATTCATAACCCTCTTCTCGCCTCTCTCCACCTAATTCCATTTCATTTAACATGCGGAGACTCAAGAGGGTCTTAGACCTCCAGCCATTAACACAGAGACCCATTTAGAGTTAAATACGCAAGTTGTACTGCTTCAGCGGTTAGGTAAATTGGTACAATGCCCAATGCCAACAGCACGGATGCAGTTATGTCTGGATGAAGGTGCTTTAAGGTACAGTTTATTTCTGCATATTTACTACACAGATATATAATCGCCTGTGTACGAACATAACTAGATCTCTGCCAGGGGATTCTACTGCTTTCTGTCTGCCAGCTTCTGAACAGATTATAATTAAAGTGGTGCAAAAATTGCATCGACAAGCCCCTAGTGTATAGTCCACAGTCTGCATTTTGCAAACATAAACAGTCACTCTGGCTTAAACACACACACGAGATAATCTAGAAACATTTCCCTCCTTCTCTCTTTTTTTCCCTTTGTAAATCATACAAGTCCAATCTAGCTGTCCCTGCCTCTGGAAATCATGTGTCCCGCTCCACCTACTGATTTCCCTGTAATGCGTTCTCTTCAAAGGGGACTAGATTTCTGCACCTGCTCCAACTGGTTCAGAATAAAGTGTGTCTTTGAAGCGCTCAAAGCCGTCCATGAAATGGGTCACTGTCCTGCCTAGGCCTGGATTTGTCTGCAGATTTCTCCCAGCAGAGCTCTGTCGTCTGATGCACTCGCGTTGGAAGTGCTGCTTCTCTGTCTCCAGTGTGGATGGGCAGGGCTAGAAATGTGAAAGGGGCACCAGGTTAGCATTTTAAATCTGTGTTTGGTTTAGGTTGTGTGTGTTTTTTAAATTGATTTTGTTAAACTGATGCAAACTAGTGTGTGGATGAGACCGGTTTTTAAAACTGGTTCTATCAGTTCGGCTCTCTTGTGACTGATCTAAACCAGTCTTAAAGCAGTCTAGGCACACGTATACATACATCCTGCGCTGGTTTAAAACCAGCTTAATCACACTTTCAGTTAAACTGGACCAGGCCTAAGGTCCAATTACACTGATTTCTACCACCTTGAGGAACTCTGTTACAGCCTGATGGTTCCCCCGGTACAGATACACTGCAGGTCATTGCTGCTGAGTTAAATTGCTCCCAGACCTCATTCCCAGCAGGAAAACTCAATCCCCTGAACGATTGCAGGGAAATCAATGCAGAAGGGCTGGAAGTGAGATTCCTTGTCTAAGAACTAGAACAATATTGGTGGAGACTTAAAATAAAAAATTAGGGGGGGTGTGGTGTGGTGGTGGTGGTTGTTTGCCACATTTTCCCCCCATCTCTTGCCCACTCCAGGAACGCTGTTTAAAATGCCGCTTGATCCCATTTGGGCCTCAAGCCCCCAGTGTATTTTTTAACTGCGTTGGAACTACCGTGTTGCAGCCGGGTCGACCTCAAAATGGTGGCCCTTAGGGTGTGGATTGGCCCTCTAAGCAGTGAAGCCCAAGGGACAAATTAGCTCAACACAGGATCTTAGATCTGGCAGTCCAGCCCACGGGGGGCTAATGACTTTACCAGACCAGAATCCAGCCCCGTTAGTCCTCTCAGGAGCTTTGGTTATGCTTCCCTCAGTGCCAGCGACAATGGGAGTGCCCGTGTTAACAAGTCTCTGGTGTCCTCTAGACCTGTCCTGAACCGGCTTAGACGCAGGTGTCTACTCTGGCCCTCCAGTCTTTGCTTCCCGGCTGCCAGGGGAGCTGAACCGCTGGGAGCGTGGCCTAGTGGATAGGGCACTGGACTGGGAGTCAGGAGACGTGCCGTCTGTTCCCAGCTCTGCGCTACGTGACTTGTGGGCATGTCACTTCCCTATTCTGTGCGTCTTCCCCCCCCCCCCACCCTTTGTCTCTTGCCTGGGCTCTTTGGGGCAGGGACTCTTTCGCTATGTGTCTGTGCAGCTCCCAGCCCAAGGGGGGCCTGATCATGGCTGGATATTACTGTAATAAAAGCCCAGTGTTGGGAAATCTTAGTCTAGTGTAGGCAGATTTTTTTTTTTTTTTAATAGTACTGGGAAAACCTGAGGGGTGGAGGGGAAGTGGGTTCTTGTTTTCACAGCTGATGAACTCAGCAAGGAACTTCTCTCTTTCAAGAAAAGGGCAGACCGACTTTTCAAGCGTTTGTTTTCCTTAAGTGCGTAAATGTGCGGGCAAACTACACGTAGCCCTTGTGCACCTGGCAATTTGTCAAAGTGGCCTCCTGGGCCACCCAAGTGTGGGAACCCCTGTGGTGCAGCATGCTGACTCCCCATGAGTGGGAGTATTGGGGTCTGGGGGAGGGACCTTTCTTCAGGACCTGTTGACAGTGGAGCTCAAACCAAGTCGGAGTTTACACACAGTTCCAGGTAAACTAATTCCATCTGCCAGCAGGACGTGGGTACGGACGTGTAGAGCCCCGCGCGGATACAAAATTTGTATCCGCCTCCGATCCGCAAACATGGTTTGCAGCTATAAAGCGGATAGCCCCAGATTTGCAGGACATGCTACTGGACAAGCCATATTCAGCCCCAGACGAGGTGGGGGCTGGCCAATACTCAGTGTGTGAGGGTCTGAGACGCTTTGCGAAGGCGGATCAGTATTGCTGTCTGATGTGCTTGATGCACAGAAGTACCATGCAGCAAACTAGTGGCTGAGGTGGGGCCAGATCCTAGGTTATCTGGGTCCCAGTCCAGGGCCTGACTTGTGCACTCCGGGAAGGAATCGGTCCGGCTCCTAGTGTGGATTCTGTGGGCTCATCTGTGCTATAACCACTGTACCGGGAGGCTGAGGTACACAGTTGTCCCCCAGTTCTGAGCCGCTGTGCGGTACAGACTGGACCGAACTGTGTCCTTGGGGGTGTTTTTCCCTCCTCTGCCGCCTCGGACTAGGTGTCCTGATTTTTATAGGGATAGTCCCAATATTCGGGGTTTTGCCTTATATAGGCAACGGCGGTGCTACCATTAAGGCAAACTAGGCGGTTGCCTAGGGCGCCAAGATTTGGGGGTGCCAAAAAGTGGTGCCCCCAATTTTTTTTACGGCATTTCTACGCCCCCTCCCCAAGCGTGCGGTCGCCGCTCCACTTCTCCTGCCTCCCAGGCTTGCAGCGCCAATCAGCTGTTTGGCGCTGCAAGCCTGGGAGGGGAGGAGAATTAGAGCGGGGGCAGCGTGCTCGGGGAGGAGGCAGAGCAGAGGTGAGCTGGGGTGGGGAGCTGCCGCGGGGGGAGCTGCCTCAGGGCAGGGGGGGGGCAAGGTGGAAGTTTCGCCTAGGGTGCGAAACTTCCTTGCAACGGCCATGTATATAGGCGCTTATTACCCTTCCCCCACCCCCTTCCCGACTTTTCACACTTGCTGTCTGGTCCCCTGACCTCGGACTGAGCAGATCGAGGCGCACGGTTAGGTCCTGAGGACGCTGTAGGGGAGGATGCGGGGAGGTAGTCCTAGTGCAGACAGCGGGAAACCTTCCTCCATACAATTGCCACTAGCCAGTTTCCCTGACTCTGTCTCCAAGGTCAGGGCAGTCTCAGCTCTGCGTCCTTGCCGGGGCAGGGCTTAGGAGGAGGAGGGTCCGCCTACGGCTCTTCCAGTAGTGGCTGGGCCTTGGAGGAGCAGGTGGGGCCTGGGGTGAAGGATCACCTGGTAGGTGTTGGGTGTGGGGGGAGGGAGCCCATTATTTGTGGGTCAGTGACACCAGGGCTGCTTGGAGGTGGTGGGAGGCGGGTGCCTAATGACCAGACCGCCCTGCTCCGGTGCTCTCGGATTGCAAAGCAACAGGCTTGTAGATCAAGCTGAAGGACTGTCCCTCCCCACCCCCAGCTTCATTCCCCATTCCTTCCTCTCCCCTGTGGTCTTCTTCCCCTACACTCCTCCCTCCTCTCTTGCATTAATTCTGGATTAATGAGGCTCCTGGTTAACTCTTTCCTCCCTGCAGTCACCCACAAGAAGGTAACCCCAACCCAGTCCACACTAATCCTGCTTTCTCTCTCCTTCCCCGCCCCCCCAGGTTTGCGCAGACACCTGGATGAAGCCGAATTGGCCAAGGACTAGCGGGACCCAGCCCTACCACTGCAGCAGAGCCAGAGGAAGGAAGGAAGGAAGCCGCAGTCCAGCCTGGGGAGTGCCCGTCGAGCTAAGGGGCGTGCCATGTCCAGGACTGCGCTGGCTGCCTGCTGAGCCAGAGGGGCATTGGCCCTGAGGTGTGGCGTTTGCAGAGACTAACGGCCCTGGAGCGGGGGCTTGCAACCAGCTGATTGCTCAGCGGGTCCCATCCCTGGTCCCCAGGGAAACGTTCTGGTGTCATCAGGGTGTCGGCCCCTCGATGCAAAGCAGCCCCTAGTGTAACGCCTTGGTGCCCGCATCCCCCAGTGCAGCGTGTCTGTGCATTTCCCCCAAGGCATTGCACCGTACTCTCTCGGGGGCATTATAACCCCCCTCCTCCCAGGGTACTGGACACCTCCGATACCTCCCAGTCCAGGGCTTTCTACCCTCTTAGGAACTTACCGGCCAGCTCCCCTGGGGCACTGCACCCCACAGGGCGTTGTCCTCCAGATACCCTTCCCCTCCAGGACATTGCATCCTCAACTCCAGGGCATTGCACCCCAGGTGCATTGCCCGCCAACTCCCCCAGGGAGCTGCCCCCGGCTGGCAGAGCCATGAAGCTGCAGGCGGTGATGGAGAACCTGCAGCGGCAGCAGCGGGCGCGGCTGCAGCAGGAGCTGGAGGCGCGGCAGCAGGAGCAGCAGCGCTCCACGCCTCCCCCGCCAGCACTGCCCCCTCCGTCGCCCTCCGGACAGAACGTTGCCCTCCCTGCTGGGGCCTCGCTGTTGGCCCGTGGCCGCAGCCAGGACCCCGCCCCACCTGAGGAGGGGGTGGAGCTTGAGAGCGCCCGCATCCAGCGGGCCCAGATGGCTGCCCTGGCCGCTATGCGGGCAGCAGCAGCTGGACTCAGCCACTCGCCCAGCCCGGGAATGTCAGATGAGAGCCAGGCCTCAGAGGAGGAAGAAGAGGAAGAGCAGGGGGAGGAGGAGGAGGATGGCGGGTACCAGCAGGAGATGGGCTCGGAGGAGGAGGAGGAGCTGTGAGTATGGATGGATAAATTTGCATACATTAACACCTTCCGTGGCATAGGCCTTGCCTACTGACTTGAATTAATGCAGTGGTGTATAAATGAATGCAGTTCTATCTCCACCGTGGGTTGTAAGCACTGGTTGAACTTGGGACCTTCACTGCTGAAAATACAACCGTTTCTACAAGGGTACATCCCTTAACGTTTAACAGTAGTGGGCTTTTATCTTCTGGCCCAGCCACTGAATGGGGATACTAGAACACTTGGCCGGTATGTTACATTGACGTGTGTGTATAACATCCTAATTAGGTAAAGTAGCTTGGTTTTATGCAAATTAACATAGGAGCGTTCTTAGATTGCACGGCGACTCCTCTTGATTTAAGAAAAGTGCCATAAACTGAAACCGATTTTGCATGTTTGAAAACCATCGCGCTTCTATTTAACAGACTTTTAGCATACAAGTCTCATGTTAACTAAAATCGCGTGGTGCGCTGAGGGATTCGCACCGGTGTCTCCCTTCTGCCGTATAAATACGGGTGCCACGCTTCTCCAGCAGGTGCCGGATGGTTTAGCCTCCACCACAGGTCTGATTTTTTTGGCAGCATGATGCCATATGGCGACGGGCCAAAGCACTGTGGGTGTGTTCGGTTTGAAGTCATTGTGGGGGCTGAGAAAGGTCTCTGCCCACATACGGTCAGAATGTTGCAATGCCATAGCTTTTTGCCGAGTCTCCGATAGCACCTTAACTCTGTGCAAGAGGCAGGTTCGACCTTTGGCGGCTGGTGGGAAGAACCTGTTCGGGGGCAGTCCTGGTTTCTGCCTGGGAACTGCTTTTTGGGAGAGAATCCCAGGGACTCAGCCTGGGGGAGGCAACTGGGGGTTGGGGAGAGGGGGTGGGATACTTTTCTGTCTACATCTCAATACCATGCCTATTGTGGTCGTTCCGGAGCATGCTGGGACACACATGCCGTACTCAGGTGTAGCTTTCCTTACAGTTGTAGGAATTGCAGGGTAATTTGGTCCTCATCTTCTCTGGCAGCCAGCGCAGGGTCCTTAAAGCAGCCTGGTCTAGTCTTAAATTATCCAGGCAACAGGTTGTTCTGTTGCCTCTGGTGCCAGGCCACCTGTCCCCTGCTGCCCCATATAGGACAGGGCCCTTTGGACAGCCGCGGGAACTGTCTGTCAACAGCTGTCTGCTTTTGGAAGTGCCAGCTCAGTATTTTTCACTTGGATGGCAATAGGGCCCTTTTTCCAGTTCAGTTAAAGGGTCGCTGTCCAATTCAATCCATATTTCTGATGGATAAAATTCCCTGTGTCACTAATACGTTAGATCATTTAAAATTGAAAATTAAATATTAAAAAAAAAAAAAAAAGCCATTATTTTGAGTCACTTCTGCTGTTTTTTGGTTTGGCTTGGGCCATGAAAACAGAACGTTGGGCTTGGATTCTGCCTATATCTCTGCCTAGCTTGTGGAGTTGGGAGTAGAGAGGGAATCGCTGTACTGTAATAAATTGGTTAAATGTGTGTCCACCATTGCCCTCCACAGGATGGAATCGGAACTTTTCAGATGTGTGGGTCACATGCCCTATAGTGCAAACCGCTTATGGAGATTCTCATTTTAGCTCAAGTATGGGTGGGAGGGAGGCTGAGACTTTCTGTGGGAGAGGGATCGAAGTTTGGTCTCTGCTGTCGCAGTGAAGTTACAAGTGGCATAAAGTATGGTAACGATGACGCATCTGGTACAATTATACTGTTGGCTGGGGAGGGGGAACGGGACTGGAAACCTGACGTGTAAATCTGCCTTCTTTTTGAAAAGTTGAGCTGGTGACACACCTTCCTCTGTGCGAGCCAGTTTGCTTAAGGCAAGTGCACACCCATAGCACGACTAGCCACCTTTCAAGATAAACGGATGCACTGGATTTTATTCCCCCTTTTGTCTTTTCCACTCTATTTGCAAGTGGCAGGAGCCAAGCGGCAGTGCTGGGGGTTCTCCAGGGGCCTGGCTCAGTGCATGGGCCCACCTTTCCCT
This sequence comes from Trachemys scripta elegans, assembly GCF_013100865.1. Lineage (NCBI taxonomy): Eukaryota > Metazoa > Chordata > Testudines > Emydidae > Trachemys > Trachemys scripta. The sequence goes on along the minus strand of NC_048319.1, from coordinate 5,360,449 downwards.
TTAATATCTGTCTAACCTGAAAGAAAAATACACCGTTGCATCCTGGCAGAGTGTTCACCTGGAGCAAACATTTGGCAGAGCGGATCTCGATCTCACCAGGCAGAGAGGTGGGGCCCATCCACACCTCCTGGGGATAGGGCTGTATGTTCCCAAAAACTCAGACTCTGCCGGAGTGAAGAGCGACCGTCTCGAATTGCTCTTTGCCCAACAGATACCCATTGTGCAATGATGAGAAATCAGCCATAGGGCACCTGTAACCTACCAGTTCAAGGTGTGCTTTGTTCTAGTGGCGGGGCCATGTAAGGAGACAAGTGCCTACTACTGCTGCCAGCTAATTGTCACTCTTCTAGATCAGTTAGTGGAGGCTCCAACCTTTAGAGCGGAATGTGTCCTCTTCAGTCCTCATTGGCAATCTGTGCCCAGCTCTATTGCAAGCCTCTCTTTCATGTGGGATGACTTTTTGATGCAACCAGGGTCTGGCACCAGCCTTCCGGGGTTGGACCATTTTGATCAGAGCAGACTTGCAAACCTCTCAGGAAACTCACCGGCATAGACCCAGAACAGTGACACTCCTTACCAAGTTTCAGAGTAGCAGCTGTGGTGGTCCTTCCTCCCCCCCCCCTCCCCCGCTGACAATAGCTCATCTCAATTGATTAGCCTCTTACAGTTGGTAGGGCTACTTTCACCTTTTCATGTTCTCTGTATGTATAAATATCTGTATGTTCCAGACTATGTATCTGATGAAGTGGGATGTAGCCCATGAAAGCTTATGCTCAAATAAATTTGTTAGTCTCAAAGGTGCCACAAGGACTTCTACTCCTTACCAAGGGTCGGTGTATAAATGATTAACTATTTATTAAAACAATCTAATAGGTGGCTTATACCCATAGCTGACAGCCACTTATAAACACCTGGTACTGATGTGCTCATGTAAACCACTACTGAGTGCGTTGGGGATCCTCTGCGCCTGATCTGCAGTGGATGAGCCCGTTACCCGGCCAGTTAGGGAATCTTAACTCTTCAGCTCCTGCTTTTCGCTCTGGAGGTCCCGGCCAGTGTGTGGAACGGCGGCATTCACACTAACCGCCCCCTGACACGCGCAACCCGTCTCCTTACAGGCCTGTATCCTCTAATCCGTTGTTATTCCTTTACAAACCATCTCTACATGGAATCTGTTACTGTAAAGTGTGTCCCGTGGGGTCAACTTGCCAGCCACTCCCCTGGAGCATCCCAAGTGAGATTTCAACGTGGCCCACCAAAATAAACACTTCTCTGCACAGAGGAACAGAACCGTGCAGGGCTACTCTAGTGCCAGGCAAACCTTCCCACTCGCGCTTGGGAGAAGGGAAATTCAGCAGGACCTAGAGCTAATAAACCCTTTGTCCTCCCCCGCCCAACCAAAAATGTATATGGGACAGGGTGTGAGCTTAAGGCTTCTCCTTCCCACAGAATGACACTCGAATCTCCTTTTCAGGCAGCCGTGAGGGCCCAGTGATGGCACTTGCTTCCCCGTTTCTCAGGGGCCAGCACCATCTCTTGTTCTAAGCCCCGACTCTCGCCTGGCACCTGTAGAGCTGAGATCCCTATTTCTCCAACCCCTCCCCCCCCCCGCATGCACACGCTCACTCGTCTCTATCCCGATCTGCACTCGGCTGTGACGAGAAACCCGGGTATAGCGAGGTGGGGAGGGTGGGAGCTGAAATGCTGGCAAGGAAGAGCTGGGTTGCTGCCTTTATTGCAGATGGGTTCTCCCCTTTGCCCCTTGAAGGAGCAGGAAGGAACTAAGCTCAGTTTAGGGCTTTCTTCAGGAGGTGCTAATCCTGCCTGCCACTAAAGCCGGGTCTGCACTTAAAAAAAAAAAAAAACTAGGTCACCCCCAGCTACCTCCCTCAGAGGTGTGAAAAATCCACACTCCTGATCACGGAGTCAAGCTGAGCTAAGTTCCTGCATAGGCAGCGCTAGGCTGAGGGAAGTATTCTACTGTCGACTTAGCTGCCACCGCTGGGGGAAGTGGATTAACTACGCAACGGCAGAACCCCTCCCAGCGCTATCACGAGTGTCTGCACTGAAGGGCTACGGCTGGGCCTCCCCATCCCTATTTCATGCATTCCCGAGGTGTCCCCACCCTGATGTTGGGGTCTGTCGATAACCAGCCCAACTGGTTGGTTGGTTTTTCCTGCTCCAGCAGAGGAGAGCGTCCTTGCCAGCAATCACGTGGGCTCGGATCCAGGGCTGTCGGCACTAAGGGAAAAACTTCTAATCGGTTCTCAAACTGGTTCAGCTAAGCTGGCTGGAGTCCTAGTGGAGGCCTGTTTTTGTTTCTAAGATGGTCTGACCTGTTTGGGGCAGGGGGGGAACCAGGCTGTCTTAGATCACCTCAAACTGGGTCAGTGCCGCAGCTCTGACTGGCTTATCTGAACCACTTTTGAAACCAGTTAGAAAATGTCTCCAGTAGAAACGGGTCCCTTGGCGATGTGGCAGCAAGTCTAAATCCCAAAGCCTTGGGCGCAGCTCCCAGTTGAAGGGTATGCTGCTACTTCCAGAGAGGATGGGTCACTGTGATGGAAGAGAGACTGGACTTTGACTCAGTCTGGATGGGTACATTCGGGGGACTAGTGATGATCTGATGTAGCAGAGGAATCTATGCGGTTACTGTGAATTCACACCACTGTCAATGAGAGCAGAAGCTGGCTTAAGGAGACGGTCTTCCGAGGGTGTATGTAAAATATTGTGACTTTTTTTTTTTATTACGAGAAGGAAAAAGATTTGCAGCTGCACCATAGGACTGTTTTGTGCTAAGTCTGCCCATCTCCTTTTGGCCAGTATGGATGCATGGAGGAAGTGAACTGGGCTGGGATGGAGAGTGGACAGAACTGCCCCAGTTATTCAGGAAAACTGGAAAATGTTCCATGCTTCTATTGCCTAGTGTGTGGAATAGATTATTTCTTGTTTGCAATGCAAACTGCACGGAGTTTGGTACTAATTGTTTGCAATGCAAACAGCACAGAGAGGCCCCAACTGAGATCTGGGCACAACCACCTAGTGAGAGACAGCCCTTGCCCCAAAAAGCTTACAAGAGAGAATGAATAGTTCAAAAGACAACCTGGGAAGACTGGCTCTGGAGGACTTGCAATCCTGCATGATTGCGCTGTGGAGTTTGGAACAGTTGCCAGGCTTGCTGGATCAGAGAGATTTAGATTAGGCCACTAAGGGCTGTGTAATGAGACTTCTTGGTTTTATCCTGCCCTGATGTTCCTCTCAATATATAGCCTGCCTCAGGCTTTCCTGACCATTGCTCCAGGGTAGTAAGCTAGTAGGAGATATAAAATAAGACTCTCGTTTACACCCAAGAACGCCCAAGTCTTCTGCAGCCAAAAGTGGGCACCGGGTAGCCATTAAATTGGGAGGCAGCGGCTTCTATTGGTTAGAGCACTGGACTGGGACTCGGGAGGACTGGGTTCTATTCTTGCCACTGGCCTGCTGTGTGTTCCTAGGGCAAGTCTCTTCCCATCTGTACAATGGGACACGACATTGAGCAGCTTAATGGAGTGCTCTGAGCTCTGCTGATAAGTGTTTATACGAGAGCAAGGGATCAACCCTTGGCTTCTCTTACTATCCTCTGAAAGGCACCATTGACCATGCAGCACTGGAAGGGGGTGGGGAGCTGCCTCGTCTAGTGACCTCTTAACCCTGCAGTGTGTTACTGGCCAGATGTAAGATACTAATGCTCCAGATGGCGCAAGGGATAGGTGGTGCCCGGGCATGGGTAATGCCAGTGTTCCTGTGCACTCAAACAACATGTGACCTATGGTAGTCGTGTTGCTTAATGCTCCGATTTAGGCACCCAACTTCCATTGAAATCCATGGAAGCTAGGAGCCTAAATACCTTTTGGGGATCTGGGCCTCAGATGCTGTGGCGACGGGCATGGTATAAGAACCTATGTAGAACAGAGCCGGGCTGGATCAGACCAAGGGGCCAGCCTTTACCAGCAGCTAGAGGAGTCCTGCAGTAGGCGATTATGGGATCACTTTCCCCAGGAGAAGTTTCCTGCTGAAGCCTTGGCGTAGGAGGTTTTATACGCCCTCCTAAACCCTTTCTCGTATCTAGTGGGAAGGAGTTCCACAGGCCGTGGGGTGGACAGTGTGGAAAAAAGCATTTTCCTCTACCAGTTCTCAATTTGCCCCCTTTTTGGTTTCATTGAGTGTCCCTCTAATAATCTTGATTGCATTGAATCTGGTGCCTTCTCCACTGGGGGTGGGGGGGATTCTTGGCGTGGAGGTGGGGTACATAAAATCAGGTGGCGTCTGTTTGCGTGTTGATTTTTAGCAAGCTCTCTCCAAATGCTACATCATGAACATTCTCTTCTTTTCTCCCCCCGCCCCCTTTTTTTAAACTCTAGGAAGCGCAAATGGGATGAAGATGACTTTGAAGAGGACATGGGGGAGGAGGAGGAGGAAGAGGAAGAAGAGGAGGAGGAAGATTATGAAGAGGATGAAGAAATGGGGGAGGATGAAGGGCTGGTCTCTGCAGAAGCGGTGAGATCTGGGCCGGGATCTCTGCTTCTTCGCAAGCCGCAGGCCCCCCAGCCGTACCGAGGTGAGCCACAGAGGCTGCCGGGGGGCCAGGAGCGGCTGTCGTCTGGATTGAGCCATCAGGGGCACTTGCAGCTACAGCAGCAGGCTCCAGACCACGGAGACTGGACTTACGAGGAGCAGTTCAAGCAAGTAGGTACCCATAAAGGCATATGTCCCTTTAAATGTCTTGCTGGCACTGAGTTTATAAGCCGGTTACCTTTAATGCTACATCTCCAGTACTTAATCCCTTGGGGACCTTGAGCCGGGTCAAGGAGTTCTTCCCCATTGATGCACGGGGAAATTACCTCCTCCTCATTGCCAGAATTAAGATGTCAAGAGGTGTGTTGCATGCCTGGCTAAGCTGGGAATGCTGGTGTATTCATGTTTGGAATGGCTGGAGTAGCTTGGAAGGGATTTTGAAGGCTGGCAGGCGGGTCTGACGCTGTGTGTGAATGAACTCTCCAGGATAGACTCTGTTAGTTTGTGCTTCAGGGGCTGAGACGGATTTTATAGTTTGGAAATTTTGCCTCTCCTTGCAGGGAGGCGCTCTTTCGACTGGTTCCTTGTTTTGTCCTTGTAGTTCACATGCTGCCAACCTCCGGTTAAGATCTTGGCCGTGAGCCACCGGGAACAGTTTGGTACCACTTCAGAGAAAGGTGGCCAAGTCAAAGAACCAGGGAACTCGGATATCTTGGTCAGTCATTCACACCAGTGCTAATGCAGGTGTTTTGCATTGGTGTGAATGCCTCCATTGTGTGCAGTCTAAATGGAGTATCTGGGTGCATGTGTCTTCAAACCAAACGGTTTTTACTTGTGTCAATAATGCTTCCGTTTTTTTCTGGCTTTAATAATCCGATTTTATTTATTTATTTAAAACTCTGCTCTTCATGCGTCCGTCTCCTTGGCTGGGGTGTGTGTCTCTCGAGGGAGATATTCTGGTCGGGTTCTCATGCACTAGCACAACTCTGCAATGTTTGGCTTGCAGATGCTGTAGGGAATCCATGTAGACATCTACACGGCACTCCAAACTCGCCGTTGGGATTCTCTTGTGTTGGCTTTAGGTTTTTTGAAAAGCTAGCCCGTGTGGTGCGCCCCGTCCCGGGAACCGTTGGTTTCTGAGGCAGATCTGACCTCCTGGCGTCTTTCTGCAAAGATCTGTGGAGGCAGTGGCACGGGCTATTTGAATCGTGGTCCTTTCAGTCCTGATTAAGTATGCGATTTAAACATGGGCCTAACTCTAAGGGCAGGCCCATGCAAGTCCCATATAGCGGATTGGAGATCATAAACTAGCTTTCTCCTGGGTTTCACTCAGCCCCTGCCTTTCCTTCCCTTCTGGGTCCCCTGCCTCCTTGTTTGCCAAGCCTCGCTCTGGGGAAGCAAAGATTCTCTCTCCTCTCATTCATTTCCCCCCCCCCCTTCCCTCTTGATGATTGGCCAGAGCTGGGTATTGAATCTGTAAGCCTTTGGCTAATAGAAGGAAATGTGCTTAAAGCAGGGCTCCCCAGACACTGAGAGGCTCCTTTGATGTATGTGTTTAAGTACCATCTGAGTTTAGGGCTGGGGGGAGGGGATGCTACACAGACAGTAGCAGCAGATGGAATCCAGATGGAGTGGGGTGCGGGGAGCAAAAGGAGGCTTGTGCTGCTTTTGGGGTGATTAGTGGCTGTGACCTTTTATTTTGGGGTCCCTGGCCACGGGAAGAGAAACCGCTCCAGGGGAACAGCTGGCAAGGGCGCCTGGGGTCTGAGATCGCTGCAGGACACTGCGAGTGGGCGCGCTTGGGTCAGCCAGAGAAAGTGTTTGCTAGAAGGATCAGGAGCCCTGGTGTCTCCGTTTCCGTAACAGTACAATGCCGCTTTCTGACTTAAAAAAATAACAGGGTTGCCGATTGGTCCTGTGTGTCTGTTCGTTTTAGCTATTGTATAGCGTTTTCATCCTCCCGTAGCTTAACATTTTTGGTGCAACTAACCCTTTTTTCCAGGCTCTGATCAATTTTAAATAGTTAGAGCCTAGAAGAAAAAAAAAAAACTCCTTGAGACTGGCTTAAATGGAGTCTTCCTTTCTTTCCACTTCCTCTGACCTAGATGGTCTCTTACTGTGTCCCAGTAACATCTAGAGGCCCCAGCTGAGGTCTGGGTCCCCCTGTGCAAGGTGCTGTACATGCACATAAGACATTTTTTGGCCCCAATGAGTCTGCAGATTAAAAAGAGAAAATGGTCAGAGTGGGGAGGGGAAACTCCTGAGGCACAGAGAGAGGGAAGTGACTTGTCATAGGGGTCACACAACAGGTCAGGGACAGTGCTGGGGTTTAAAAACCATCTATTGTTGGAGTCTGTCTCGCACTCTATCTGCTAGCCCACACTGCCTCCTTGCAGTGTTACTATGAGCATGGTTATAGTCGGTCTACGCGCTCCCTTTCCAAAACGTTGCTGATCCTTTCATATCTCTAACGTACATGTGGTTTTTTGTTTTTGTTTTTTAATATATTAATTCTTCTTGTGTTGTCTTCTTGAGCTCTTATTTACATCTTCCTCCGGCTGATATGTATCTTCTTAATGTGGCTTCTTTTGTACTTCCTGTAAATAGAGTGGGGGGAGCGGAATCTTTTTATCTGTGGAAAAAGCTTTTAAATACAGCAGCTGTGATCTTCCTGTTTTGTCACCCGGTTACTGCCAAAACCCTGCGCTCTGTGGGTTCTTGGGAGAGCAAGATCACACAGTCTGGTGCGCCTCTCACAGCTTTAAGAAAAGGATTCAGTTTTGGAAGCTAATGTTAAACTGAAAGTGACGAACATGGCAGCTTGTTACCTGGGGTGTTTGATGGTGTTTTGCTAATAGGTTGAAAGTTTGTAGTTCTTAATTTTAACGCTATGCTGGGCCAGAAAATCTGTGTGACTCCGTTTAGGTCAACGGAGCTTGCCAATGCTTGTGGCTTTTTGTAACCCAAGTCTTGTAATATTTGGCGTTTCTCTTCGAGGTGCAGCTCCTGGAGTCATGTGATTAGAGTGAGACTCCGTTTTCGTTTTACAGTAAAGTATGTTTCTAGCCTTTGTGGTTGCAGACGAAACCTGGAAGACGTGACTCTGAGAGACTCACAAATAGAAGACGAATAAAAAAACCTCTTACCTCGGGCTGTGTTGGTGCTTTTTTTTTTTTTTTTTTTTCTTTTGGGGGAGCGGGGAGCTGACTCAGTTGGGGGCAATGCCGCCATTGTTGTAGCAATGTCCAGCTTGACCAGTGGTGGCAGGTGTGGGAACGCTAGTGTAGACAGGCTGCCGGCCACGTTAGCACCGTGTTGCGTCACCCTGCTTAGAGCATGTCAAGGTAGCACCATGACTTTAAAATGCCAGAGAGCATTCCAAATTAAAACTGCTCCCCCGGGTGCCGCTCCAGTGCTGGGGCATGAGCTGGTGCAGATGCCACCTAACTGTGCATGAGAACAGGGCTGCTGGCCATGCCAGGGCACTGGTCTGGCCAGCAGTGGCAAAACCAGATCCAGGGAGCAGAGGTTAGGATATTTCAAGAGCCCCCAAGGGATTTAGGGCATCCCCTTGGGCTCATTTGCCCATCCCAGCCAGAAGCTCTCTGCTGCAACCCCTGCTTTCCTGTCCGGGCCGGGCACGGCGAGCTCTGTCCTTCAAAGCACTAATTCCGGGAGCTCCCCGGCATCCCTGTTCTGAAGTTTTCGGCCCTGGCGTACCCGCGCTGTGGGCGGAGGAGAGCACTGCAGACCCGCCTGGTTTGGGGAAAGCCCTTTTTCCCCCCGCAGCTGAGCATGTCAGAAAGCAAACGTGTCGGCCTCTGGACCTCCGCCAGAGGTTTCTCAGCGAAGCCTTTGGCCGGGAGCTCCGCTTGGCCTCCCTCCAGCGCAGGCTTTTGACTGGGCTCCAGCCCCAGCTGATGGGGAGCAGCGCTGCTCGCTGGGAAGGAGCAGGAGGAATGTAAACAATGATTGTTAGCAGGATGTGTGGTGCAGTTTCTGCCGCGCTACTGGAGGTGCTGTCCCCGGAGGAGTTATTGACAGCGAGTACTTTATGACTTCCTTCGCCCCTGCTCTCCAGTTCTCCACACCAGCTTGAGGTTGTTTATTTTTCCCCCTTGAGATTTAAGATACATTTAAAAAAAAAATAAATAAAAAACCCTGTAACTTAAATCCTTTTTTTTTTTTTTTTGACAATTCCTTCATGGTCGGGAGACCTACCAACATCACAGAGGCTAATGAATCGCTGCAGCACCTAGGAGCCCTGGGCGTGGACCAGGCCCCCAGTGCGCTAGGTGCTGTACAGACAGAACTAAAAGCCAGTCCCTGCCCCATAGAGAACGAAGCCTCAAACGCCTGAGAGGTTGCTGTCCCTCCCCCAGCAGGATCGGAGGTTCATGGTCTGATACCCGCTTTTCATAGGCGCAGCTCCCGAGCTCGGCGGTGGGGTAGCCAGTGCTGCAGCACTTCCTAAAACCGGGTCAGCCGTGACTTGCAATGAGTCCTTGCCAGAGCCGGGGACGCAGCCCCCAGCCTCCTGGCTTGAGGTTGCTGCGAGCACATCCCTCCCCGTTACGCTCCTCAAGCTCTGCATGCTTCTGTGCACAGTCCAAATACCAGGAATAATCCGGGCTGCTTATCACTCCAGACTTACTTCAGCCGGGTGCCAGTAACTCTAGCCAAGGACAAAAGCAAATTCTTATCTTCCCCCTTGTGCAGTTACTTGATTCTCTTAGTGCCTGTCTGATTCCATCCCCCTCTACCTCCCCACACCCCGCCTTGTTTTCCTGTGTGCGGTTGAGGGGAGGCAGAGGATAGTACACCTTGGCTGGTGTCCTGGATAGCACTTACGCATTAGCTCAAGAGGGCATTTGGCAGCATCTCCATGGCGCAGTCTGCCCGGTAACTCTGAGTGGGTAGCATTTGAGTAGCACAGGCTAGTCTTCCTGCTTTGTGGGGCTCCGGCTCACTGGGGGGGGTTGCTTGGGGGGGGGGGGGGGGGGGTTTTCCCCCGGACCTAGTAACAGAGAGAACTGGAGTGTGGGTTGCACAGGGCCACGGTCAAATGACTGGGGAGGGTGAGCTGTGGTCGCTGGAAGCCCAGGACAGTTCATGGTATAACACCAGCTGTCTGGTGCTGCTACAGCACAAGGCTTGCCTGACCTCCGGCGGGACTTCTCCATCCCTTGGGCAGAGCGCAGCAAGGCTGCCTTTGAAATAAGTCCAAATGGGGTTGGGGATATAAAAATGAGAGCTGACTTACGTAGAGTAGCTAACTTCCTCCTACAAAGTCCACTTTGAAGTGTCTGACCATTGCCAGCTTCCCCCCCCTTCCAGCTCAGAGCATGAGGATTCTGATCGCTATGCGACGGCACCCGTGAAGCTCGCAACTCCAGTGTGGTTAAGACACTAGACTGGAGCTTGAGAAACCCGGGTTCAATTCCTAGCTTCGCTAGGGGGGACCTTCACTTCTCTGGATCTCTGTTCCCTAGCTGTGAAATAGAGATAATCTCCCTACCCTTTGCTTTGCCCATTTGGAGTGGGAGTTCTTTGGGCAGGGGCTGTCTCAGTACAAATAATAAATGTTCCTCCCGCTGTACTCTGGGGTAAAGCTCTATGCATTACAGAATCCGACTCCAAGCACCAGGCATTTCTGCCCTAATTCGGCAGATGCTTCTCTGTTTAAGCAGCTCTTGGGTGTGGCATGTAACTTTCCTCGTCCCTGTTTTTTCCTGATGGTTTGTACAGTCTAGTTCTAGGTAGAGCCCCATGAAATCACTTTTATTTTTCATAATTTTCTGGGAATTTTGTTGTTTTATTCCACGTGGAGAGGGTGGAAGCAGAGTTTCGGGTCTGGCCCAGCTGCCCCTCCGTCATGATATCCAAGGGACGGCCGGACCAAATATGAGCGGGCGGTGCTATGACCTCGTGTGCCAGGTTACAAAGCCACTGGCTCAGATCTGGCCTGGCTGTCCCCGTCGCGATGGAGGTGTGGCCGGTCTGAACGCGAATGGCGTTGCCAGGTCACAAGGCCTGGAGCGGGCAGCCGAGCCCAGACAGGCGCCGCAGTTGCGGGGTGAGATTATTTTGTTTATATGTTTTTGTCTTTCATTTTATTCAGTGTTCTTGGCGCATTTGCCAAAAATGCCGAGGTTCGAGTTAGTCTTGTAAAACTCCAATAGACGGCGTCTCAGCCCGAGGACGTAAACGCTATCGGGAGGGGTGACGGACAAGCCTTGGGGTGGGTTGTCTGCTTGTCGTCTTTACATTCTGGCTTCCATGCAGCGTCTTATCTGTTGGAAAATCCAGCAGGAGCCAGGTGCTGGTTTGGGGTTCCTTTGTATTTGCAAATGAGCTACTCTCAGGTTACTAGTGGGAGTAATTCGGCTGCTGTTACACCAGCCGGCCCCGGGCACGCAATCGCATTTAGCATCACGTTAACCTTGACTAAGCAATTGCCTCTCCCAACCTCCTTCCTTAAAGTGCGGGGGGCGGGGGGAAGACAGGGCGCTGTACCCCCCAGGAGAGAAACCTGAGACACTGCTTCCCCCTGCCTCCCCCCCCCCCCAAAAAAAAAAAAAGGCACTGCACCAAATGTGAGCAACAATGGAGATCCATATGTAAGGACAGAGTCTGACAAGTATGTTCTGCGGGAGATTTTTCAAAAGCATAAAAGAACAGTTAGGTGCCCAACTCCCATTGACTGTCCATGGGAGTTGGGCACTCAACTTCCCTCTTGTGCCTGTGAAAAATCTCCCCTTCTGTCTAGCCTTGTTTCATGCATCGTTCCTTTGTTGTTTCCTCCCCCTACCCCCAGCGTCATTTGTATGAACTGCTCCACTCCAAGGGCCAGACTTTCAGAGGCGCTCTCTGCAGGTTGGCTGATGAGGACTCTCTTGAACATGTGACCCTGCTAGTGGGCGCTGAACTTTTCTGAAAATCTGCTCCATCAGGGCTGGCCTACAGGTGGAGGGCTGGCTGGGGGCTAAGGCGTTTGGCCTGTGACTTGGGAGACCTGGGTTCTGCCACTGATTCCCTGTGTGACCTTGAGCAAGTCACTTCATCTCTCTGGGTCTCTGTAGAAGAGGGATAGCTTACCTCTCCTTTGCGTCTCTGTGCCGAAGAGGGACCTGAGCGCTTGCCAGCCCAGCCCCATAGGAAAGGGAATGCTTTTCTGTTAGTGAAGGGAATTTGTACAGTTTAACATCTGATTCTGCAGGAGTGCTCGGGGCCTCAGCCAGATTGGGCTCCGTGGGCTGTATAAGCATGACCCGAGCCCCTGGCTTCCTTGGTGAAACTTCCCTGCCATGTGTGAAGATGCTGTAGCTGGTTAGTCGGTCTGGCTGTAACCTCAGGGGTTTTTACAGGTGCAGGGCAAGGCAGACAAAGCTGCCTATAAACTAGTCTGTTCCTAGCATGCTGTGGGTGCATGTCCTCTCTGACAATCTCCAAGCGCTAGGGCTGTGGGGGCAGTGCTTAAGGAGACCAATAACTGCTCAGAGACCACAGTGCTGCATGCGGCTTAAATATGTGGAGTGGCCGAGTTCTAGTGAAACATGAGTCTGATCTCCCTAAGCCCTCTCACTGCAATAGCCCCCCGCCCCCGCGTTTAACCCTTCCATCCCGGTACGGTCTCACTACTGACGCCCTCTGCCCTGCGAAGGGATCGAAGACTTGCTAGTTGGCTAGTGAAGCATTCCCTGACCCTGTGACTTTCCTCGCTAGAGCTGCGGGCCTCGGTGGCTGGGCTGGTGAGCAGAAGGCTCCGGATGAGATGGATAATCCGCTGGGCTCAGATCGGTCTCTGGTGGTATCGTAAACGGAACGCTCCACCCCTTGCCCGAGGACGACACGAGGTTTCAGGAGTACTGCAAGGCCCCACGGGAAAGGCGATCCGGGGTTCCTTAAATGAGTTGGTGGGGGGGGGCAAAGGAGGAGGAAAAGGCTCCCCACCCCTAGGAACCTGGTCCAGATCTGAGGGCGTGAGCAAGAATTATTGAGTTAGGAAGCAACTCCTCCGCTTGTGAGAGCCAGCGAGCTACTGAACCAGCTGAGGTCAGATCAGAGGTCGACCTCCTGGCCACTGGCATGCTGGACAGCTTCCACGGGGAGCAGAACAAAGGAGGCCTGCACAAAGGGACAGGCGCCAGGCCATTGTCCTGGCTTGTCAGGAAAAGGTGTAGGGGCAAGTCACAAAAAAGAAGGTTGGGGCAGGGAGGAGGAGTGAACAGAGAACAAGTTGCAGCAGACCTGCTGGGTTCCCGGAACGTTCGAAGGGCTTCTTTCCTCCCCGTTCTGTGCCCTGTGGGGCCGGGGCTTGGGCAGGGACCGCCAATGAAATCTGTGGAAGAGGAAATTTAGCACTAGAAATAGAGAAATTATAGCCCTGCGACAGCCTTCTCCTCGGGTAGAACCGGTGGGCGGAACCATGTTGCATTGGTGCTGCCCGCTGGGTGTCCCTGTAGAGGGTGGACCCCCTCTGAGGTCATGGGCCTGTTCCAGGCTCCCAGCGGACTAGAGCTTAGAGGGCATGAGTAAAATTGTCCAGAAGTCCCCAAATCCTGTTTTTTCGGGAGTGACATAGGAGCCCAAGGCCTGGTCTGCACCTAGAACTCAGGTCGATCTACGTACGTTGCTCAGAGGTGTTTAAAAAAATAATAAAATAAAAAATTCACGCCCCTGAGAGATGTAGTTAAGACCACCGAAGCCCCAGTGTAGCCAGCGCTCGGTTGACAGAGGGATTTTTTCTGTTGACCTGGCTGCTCCCTCTCGGGACTAACTACATCAAGTGCCGGGGGGGAGGGAGGGGGAGAACCCCTTCCATCACCGTAGCATTTGTCCCCGCTACACCATCTTTAGTGTCAGCCGCACCCTGCGTCTCATTGAAAGTCAATGGGGACTTTGGTGTCAATGTTGCTTTTGAAAATGGGACTTCGGTGCTTTTTGGGAAATGTTCCCCCGCCTGCCTCTCCACCCCCAGGCCCACAGGCAGGAGGTGTGGGTTCAATTCCCTGCTCTGCTGCAGACTCCCTCTGGGTGACCTTGGGCTAACCACTTACTGGCTTGGTGCCTCAGTTTCCCCATCTGTAAAATGGGGATAATAGTATCGACCTGCCCCACTGGGTGTGTGTTTGAAGATGAATTCGCTAATGCTTAAGAGATGCTCAAACACTAGTAGCGGACGCCTTGTGGAATCGTGTAGCGAAGACGAGGTGCAGTTCTCAGTCAGCTGTATGGAGCTAGTTGAATCCCAGTTTCCTATAGGTCCCCTTGAGCAGGTGAATAAAGGTAAAAGTACAGCTTCCACTAAGATTTTAGCCAGGTGTTGGCTATCTGGGTGTAAAAGCACCACCCTAGTGTAGATGGGACCATATCAGTGACGTGGCTTGCCCAAAAGGTCACATGGGGTCTACCACTAAGTGCCCCTGACTCCCAGGGCAAGTCTGCGCTACATCGCCCCCAGTCCAACACCTTATCCACTGGACCATGTTACCTCTCTTCTCACAGCCTTCCCGCCCCTCACCCTCAGCTTAATGATTGATTTGGCAGTGGGCGTTCTCATGCCAAAAGAAACAAAGCTTCATTTTTCTTTTCTCCTTGGAAAGATAAGTCCACACAAAGCTTCTTCCAGGTTCAGAGATTTCAAATGGGGGGTGAGGGGAGCTCACAGCGTGACTTTCAGCAAAGTTGTCAAACTCGTTCTCGTGCTGAGCTGCGGGACGTTGGCGTTGCCCTGCGAACTGGCTGAAGGGCACCCCGATAACTGACTTGTTGCCCTTGCTGCGCTGGTTAATTACGAAGTATATTGGAAATGCCAACACCCACTCGCCTCCCCCAAAACTATGTCAAAATATTAAAGCAAACACTCCCTTCATTCGACTCCTGCTGGCATCACAGTGAGTTGCACAATCATAACTGCCTGGCACCTTTTTGCTCAGCTTAAATTTTTTTTTAACCCTTTGTGGAAAGCTCTGTGTTTTAACTGTTGCCTCTGGGGCACAAGTCAAGTCAAGACAACATGCATTGGGGCTAATTTTCCTCTTTCATTGTAATGCCCGTGACACCAGCTGAGCGTAAGTGGTGTGTGCGAAAGACTTCAAATGGAGTTGCTTTTGATTTACGCCACAGGGAGGTATCTACTTCTCCGATCTAGTAAAACATTTTCTGTTTTACCCTTGTCGCTATCTTGTGTTCATGATCCGCTGCTTGCCACCACTTTTAAGGTTCATTTTGGGAGTGTATTAAACTCCGCTCCACTTTTTGAAATCTTCCTAGCTAACGGGCGCTGTTCAAAGGGCAGCGAGTAGCTACCTGGCTGGGTTCTTGCATGCGATGTTCTGGGCCTGAGTGAATTTTTATAGCCGAGTGACGAAATCCTAAGAATTAGGCAGGGTTTGTAGTGAAGACCCTGAAACGACCTTGACTCTCTTGCTGCACAAGTAACTAGCTCCTGAAATAATGTAAGGATCAAAAGCTGGTTACGTCTACACGTGAAGCAGGCAGGATCATCCGGGAGAGGGGACAACTGCCCCCCTCTTTCTCCCCCCCCCCCCCAAAAGGACCTGATCCTGCACACAGTCCTGCTGGTAACTTTACTTCCCTGGCCGGCCTTATTGAAGTCAGTGGGTCTAATCTGGGGCATAAAGATGTGAACAAAAGTATTTGCTAGATTTAGGGGCCCTGCTGTGCTGGGGACTGGACATCTAGTAAGAATCCCTGACTCCAAGAGTTTGTAGTCCCTCTGGACAAGATAGCCCCATGGTGAAAGGGGAAACTGAATCACAAAGCAGGGCAGTGACTTGCCCGAGGTCACCGGCAAAGCTGGGAGTAGAACCTACGTCTCCTGACGCCCAGTCCAGTGCTCTGTCCACTGGACAACACTGGCTCTCCTAGTGATAGCGAAACTATCCCTTTAAAAATCATGTTGCTGCCTGAAACCCTGCTTAGTCTCCGGGTATTACATGTCACAGGTGACGCTAACCGAAGAGATGGGTTAGAGGAAGGAGGGCTTTCATTTTTACTTTGTACATTTCATAGCGCTCTGCATAGAGCTGGGCAAAAAGGAGCCGGGAGGCAGAAATAGGAAAACTTCAACCTCTGTCTATCTAATCTAGTCTTTATTTATTTTATTTTTAATTTCAAACCCTTCCAGCCAGATCTAGTGCATGCTGTCAGTTTCACTCTTTTCCTTCCATCTCCCCCTCAGTTCAGCTAAGCGCTTGTGTGGGCTTCGATCCCACTGGAAGTCAATGCACAGCCTCAGAGCTGAAACCCTTTGCAGAATCTGGCCGCGGTCCGTTTCCTCCTGTGTGGGAGAGAAACATTTAGGAAAATGGTTTCAGCGTAGCCGCCGTGTTAGTCTGTATCAGCAAAAACAATGAGGAGTCCTTATGGTACCTTCGAGACCAACAACTGTATTTGAGCATAAGTTTTTTGTGGGCTCAGACCCAGTTCATCAGTTGTGATGAAGTGGGTCTTAGCCCAGGAAATCTTATGCCCAAATAAATTTGTTAGTCTCTAAGGTGCCACAAGGACTTCTCATTATTTAGGAAAATATGGTTATTGCACCACAACAGTTAGCCTGGGACTTCAGAGAGGGGTGTGTGTGTGTGTGTGTGTGTGTGTGTGTGTGTGTGTGTGTGTGTGTGTGTGTAGGGTATTTAAAAGACAATGGGTGTTTGGACATCTACTTCCTTTTGAGCCCTTTCGATCCACCCATCTGAAGCTACTTTTAATTCCTGTGTTTGGAACTGACTCAAGTACGGAGGTGCCCATCTCCTGTTGAAATCAAGGGGAGTTTGGCACCAAAGTATATTTTAGGGGGGTTGGGGTAGGGAGAGTAATTGTCTATTGACACCGACCCCCTTAAGATGGCTGAAAACCTGCCCACAGAAATGGTTACCTGTGAATAGCAGTTTTTCCTACCTGCACTGGTCCTCCCCTCCCCCCTCTCCAGAATAAGCCTCTTGGGCATCCTGATATCATATCAGCAGAGCCTTTCCCCTGTAAACGCTGACTCGGCAGGGAGGGGGAGTCCGAAGGTTGAACGCAGCCCTTTTGGTTTTATGTTTATTCACCTCCCGCCCCAACAGCGAAACGTCCTGTCCTCTTCGGGTAGGTTTGATTTCCCCTCCAGCGTCTGCACCACATGACTCTGGGGTGAGATTTCTGATCAGAGGCGGCTCCTTAAGCTAGCGGGGGGGGGGGGGGGGGAAGGGAATGTCACCAGGAGATGCAGGGCTAGACAAATTCACCCTAAGCAACAAGGTGTACGGTTTCAACAGGCAGGGGAATTAACCATCAGAGCACCTGAGCAGTTGACGTGTTGAACTCACGCCTGGATGTCTCTCTTAAAGATATGCCGCGGCCCAACCAGGCGTTTATGGGCCGGCTGCAGAAGTTACGGGCTGAGGATCTATGGGTTTGGCGGTGCGGGGGCCAGAATAGACCATTATAAAGGGTCCCTTAGGGCCATAAAACCTATGACAGCCGTGACACTGGCTGCTGCCATCTCGGCAATACGCTTGCCGCAAAATAAAAGCTGACCCCTGGCTGCAATATTTTTAAGGGTTAGTCCCTCTCCAGCACTTTACAGCTGAGGTGCTGGATGGGCTTCACAAACTCGAGCGGTAAAGAGAGAGGCAAATAACTCTCAGCCCTGCGTTACAGAGGGTGAGACTGAGGCATGGAGAGGGGAAGTGACCTGCCCAAGCTCACCCAGGGAGTCGCTATGGGAGAATCGAGAATAGAACGCGGGACTCTGGACTCCGCTGTAACCACTTGACCAGGGCCGCTGGCTGGAGGCGGGTGGTTAGGCTTGATTCACAAATCCGGTATGAACCGAAATCTGGGCGCACACGGGGAGCAAAACATTGTATGCCGCTCTCTGAAGAAGATACTCGTGGGGTGGGAGGGCAGTGTGTGGGACTGAATTAGTGGGACAGGGGTCAGGCCAGGAACCCCCCATTTTCTTTTATCCCTTCCTTGCAAGCTGCTGTCCCCGAGGCGGGCACTACGCTGCGTGGGATTCTTCCTCCTCCAGATCGGGTGGAACCCGCTCCCAGCCCTAAGAGTGAGCGATGGGATCCGGGTTCTGCACCCTGACCTAGAACGCCAACAACTCAGCTGCCCCTTCCTTGCAAAACGCGGTGCTCCACCGCACTGCAAAGTGCTGTGTAACGCCACCTCGCCGCTGGCCCAAAAAGCTTCTTATGAAATAAGCCCGCTCTGTATTTAGTCAGCATCTTAACTGTCTAAGGCAACACCTGCTTTTGAGCATCCACGCACCCCGCCCCCACGACTTGCAGAGTACTTTACATATACAAAAAAATTCCATCTGGTGCCTTTGTGCTACTGGTGCATTGTGGAGAATCCCACCTCTGACCTTTCTGTTCCGGATTAATTTTCTTACCGCAATTTACTAATATCAGGAGTATTGAACTTAAGTGAGTTTGCAACACGCAGCCTCAGAGTTTCCTGTTGCTGCCCCTTTTGGAGTTTCCTGTGTAGTAATGCGAAAGCCAGCTGCTTTCTGGTTTGCTCACGCTGTCCCGGAATTCAGCAGGCGGGAGCACGGATTTGATTAATCATTAAAATGGGAGGGTGCATGCCACAGCCTCCGATCATATGGAATTCCCCACCCCCTCACTTGCCCTCCAAGAAATAGAATAGAAGTGCCCTGGGCTATTGGGTACATTCCGTGGGGAACGTTCTAAATTGGGTACATTCCGTGGGGCACATTCTGTCCAGGAATCTGTTGAGTGTGCATGCAGATACCAGGTAGCCTAGTGGTTGGAGCACGGTTCTGACCTTTGGAATATTGGGGTCTCGGTTCTGTTGTCACATCGCTACCCTTCCCTGTGCATTAGTTTCCCCCTCTGTACATCAGCCAGGCTAAAGCATCCCGACCGGTGTGTGTGGGGGGGAGGTTTAATATTCATGGAGTGCTTTGAGATCCCCCTCTCGAACGGTGCTGAACGTTTGATATTAGACTTGTGGGACTCCAGGAATTTGGAAGGGGAGAAAGGAGACCGTAGGTTGCCAAGCTCTCTGGCCCTGCGCCGAGGAGCCAGGGGTTTACAAATCTCACGCTGGAAATGTGGCCTCTCGCTCTGACCTTTAGGGCGGGCCCTGCCAAATTCATGCTACGTTTTGCATACCCAGGTTCATTCTAAATATCCACCTGGCCATCTCTGATTTGAAAAGAGCAGCAAAGGGTTTAGTACGCAGCTAGGGCCATCTTAAAGTAGCTGATTGCCAGAGGAGTGGGATGCTGGCGCTTTTTGAAAATCCGGCCCCTTTAAGATGTCCTGAGTTGGGCATTCAGAAATAACTAGTCTGTTGTGAAATCTCAACTTTACCTTTTCCTCTCCAAAACTTTTGCAACCTCTCATGTAACCTTTATGCTAGGGGGTGGGGAGGGTGAGAGTAGGGGTGGAAACCAATTTCTCTACCACCCTTCCCCCTATCTCCAGCTTATAGACTAGTCTAGACTCTGCATTTAGCATGGGCTGCTATTAACTCTTAGGAAAAACAAGCCATGCCCTCTGTAGGAGACACCGCTTTTGATTTTCTTCTCAATGATGGGGCAATCCACTCAATGATGGGGCAATAGACAGTCCGGGAAAGTGTGGGCTTTGCAAACACAGGGACCTTGTGGATCTGGAAAATGACTGTTTTACCTTCATCTTGTGTCAGTGGGATGGCCTTTTGGGAACCTTTTGGGAACCGGTAGCTAGTGGTTTTTAGGATTGTTTCAAACAAACAGGCACACGCACACACACAAACCCTGCCTGCAGTCGAAAATGACACTTTCCCCCCTCACCCGCCCCCCAGCTCACTAGCTTTCTGGTTCTTCAGACCTTGTGCCCAGATCCAGGAGCCTGTTGCCCTCAGGGGCAGGTGCTGTGAATAGTTGCATGCTGTTCACATGACTCAGCCGGCAATTAAAGCTGAAAAGGGGGAAATGCGGGAGGGTCTGGGGAAGTGGCGGATCCCTCGTTCAAAGGCGCCCTTTGAATGGAGCCAGTTTTCTCTTTTGATTGCTCCTCAGGGTATGGCTTTGGGTTGGATGTTACTTTTGTCAGGGAGAGAGACTTCACTAATGGTTTATGCTGGGGAAGAATCACTGAGGGGAGGGGGATGACGGGGGAGGAGATCGGGGGAGCTTTATTTATTTATTTATTTTTTAAATGTAAGTAAAAACTGTCTTTTGGCTGTTCGTATCGTAACAGTACAGAGCTGCAGAGTGTGGCAGATTTTTATTGCCCGTCTTGAGGTATTTGATGTCTTTTGTTTTTAAAGCCCCAGCTCCTGGAGTCTTGTGAGTGCGTGAGAATCGCAGCTTCGATTTTTTTTTTATTATTATTTTCTTTTAATGAAAGTTAAATTTCTGTCCCTCAAGCAAAAGTGGTTTGTTTGTTTGTTTTTAAGTGACCCTTAAAGCTCAAAATGCAGAAGGCAAATCAAGAGAACCCAAATATAGGGGAGCTTTTTAGAAGAATGATTTGAAGCAAAAAAAGTCATGAATGGCTTAAATCAAGGTCTTTGAAGTCAAGAGCCTGCCTGTCTGTCTGTCTCCAGGGTTGTGATGCATCTCCCCAGACTTCCTGTGTGAACATGGGCGAGTTACTCCGTGCCTCTGGGCCACGTTCTCAATGATACTTAGGAAGAACCCACTCCCATTTTGAGGATCTGAACGGGGGCTAAGAGCACTTCTCAACCCCTCTGGGGGCTGGGAGGATAAATACATTTAAAGATTTTGAGGCACTTAAATGCTATGGAAGCATGGACTGTTCTTCTCATTCCAAAGCATCTTTGCAGATACGGGGAGCCGGAAGCGTTGCCATTCGCTCCTGTCTGTGGCTTATTCCTCCATTTAAACCCAGCTTGGTTATGTCCCTGCGTGCGCTGTCCCGTCATCTAGTCCTTGTCGGCTTGTAGGTTGGACTGACCCTTGGTTGCGTTTGCATAATGTTCTTTGGTATCCTCTCATCTGTTTGTCTTCTACAGTGTTCCCACCATTGTAATCTCTTCGATTACAGCTAATCCCATATCCTGATTTCACATCCCACTCCCCTTCTCACGTCTTCATTTGTCTTAAAACCATTCCACTCCCATCTCTACTGCCTCCTGATGGCTGTTTCATTTCATGCAGCTGCTTCCATCGACTGTAGAGTATTACCGGTTTGTTAAATTTTCACTTTGATCCTAAACAGAGTGATTTAATCATCCCATAATTTCATCAACTGCTGTGCGGCACGTGTAGCTAAGCGCATCTCCTTTTAACCTCATCCTGGCTGGGACCATCAGGACTGATCCTGCTTTCTAGGTACATGAGATCTTACTTGTTCTACAACTTCTCAGCTTCTGCATATCAGCACTTTATCTGTTGTCCCTGTGCCACTTTGTCGTCTTGGCATTTATTGTCCGTCCCAGTAGACTACACCAGTTTTTCCAAGGTAGAGAAGAGTATTGGTTTTGTCTGCCAGTTGCACAATGTCGGCTGCATAAGCGAAAGAGCTTAACTCTAGATCACCCAGTGTCGTGCCCTCTGACTCATCTACCATTTTTAAACATCCAGTTTAAGAGCATGATGTAAAGCAGTGGTTCTCAAACTAGGGCCGCCGTTTGTTCAGGGAAAGCCCCGGGTGGGCCAGGCTGGTTTGTTTACCTGCTGCATCCGCAGGTTTGGCCGAACGCGGCTCCCACTGGCCGTGGTTTGCCGCTCCAGGCCAATGGGGGCTGCAGGAAGGGTGATCAGTACGTCCCTCGGCCCTCGCCGCTTCCTGCAGCCCCCATTGGTCTGGAGCGGCGAACCGCGGCCCGTGGGAGCCGCGATCGGCCACCCCTGCGGACGCAGCAGGTAAACAAACCGGCCTGCCAGGGGCTTTCCCTGAATAAGCGGCAGCCCAAGTTTGAGAACCACTGATGTAAAGTGGGGGGGAAATGGAATCCCCATCTTGTCTTACGCCAAACTTTGACTTGAACCAGCCGCTTAATTTCCCAGTAGGGACCGTAGAAGTCCCTATATTAAAACGAACAAACACAAAAACCTAAGCAGACGTGTTCCCTGTCACTTAAAATATGTCCACGCTGAATTGCAGACCTGGGTCTGTGGGATCTGTGGTTGCAAATTCAGTGTTTCCAAGCCCAGGCTTGAGCATCTATGGTAAAACCTGATTTACAGTTGCTGGATCCAGGCCTCACAACTGTGCTAATACATCCATACTGCACTACACAGACCTCCTGACTCGCGTCTGTGGCTTGAGCTGTGTCCACACTGCAAAATGACAGGGCTTGGACCTGAGTCACAGCGGGACCCAGGTTCAGACCCATCCCCTTGGGTGGATGCTAGGACCTGGGTCCTGAGTGTTTCCTGTCCTGAGTCGGACACATTTGTGTGTGGACAGTAGGAGGGTGCGGACTGAAATCTGAATCTGAGCCTGGGTTTACAATGTAGTATAGACATAACCTTACAGATCCCAGATCTGCTACCTAGTTCTGTGATCCACCACTATCCTTCCTGTTTTCCTATCTGCGTCTCTCCCATATAAGCAACAAGACTCCCCTAATTCTGGGGGACGTTCTGCAGAACGATTTCATTTCTCATGACAGAGACAAGGTAGGTGAGGTAAGAGCGTCTATTGGATCATCTTCTATTGGTGGAAAATACAAGCTTTTGAGCTTCACAGAACTCTTATTGCATTTCTCATTTAATTTCTCTGCTCGGGTCATCCATTCCAGCCACTGATTGTAACACCTTGTTATTCTAGAATGCAGCCTTTCTTTGTCCTTTCTCTTACCGTCTCTTGTTTGCGTTGCTCTTATTTGATGGCTTATCTATCATGCCCAGACTTCAATAACCACTTCCTAATGTTCTGCAGAGCTCTCCCGCCCCTGGGTGGAGGGGAAAGGAGCATTTCTTTGTCTAATCGGGGCTGGAAGCGCGGACTCTCTGGGCCAACCTGCCTTCCCTGGATGGAGGGTGCTGGTAATGTTTTTTGGGCACTACTTAATGTAATGAAGTCAGGGCAATCCCATCTTGCGGAGAGAGCTGATCCCAAACTGGAGATTTTTTTTTCCCCCCCTGTGGAAGATTTCTGTTTTCTGCCAGAAAATAGAAACTTGTGGTCTGAAAACCAAACTTAAAAACAGTTTGGGGGGAGAGGGGGGGGTTTGGCCAAAAATGTTCAGCCATTCTGTCTCTGATTGGGAAAATATCTAAGTTCTCTGCCGGATACAGACACCTTTTGGCAAAAAAAAAAAAAAATCATTTTCATTAAAAACTCAACTGATTTTCCGACACCACTCTAAGTCGGAAATTTCCCCCTCAGCTCTCACTGGGGATTTCTGAGGTGGGTTTAGCGCTACCGTGGGGTTAGAGGAAGCAAGGCTCTCCTTACACCTGTGCATGTCTTCGCAGCTGTGGCTTTTTCGATGCAAACCCACTACGGTAGACAAGCCTCTAATGTAGCAATTTATTACATTGGGGTCCGAGAGGTTATGTAGGTGGGGAGTGGGTGCAGGCGTATTGGTACTTCAGGGCGTCCCGGTCCTGGGGGGAAACGGATAGTGTGTCTCTCATAATGACTGCAGATGGGTCAGTTTCCTTTCTTTAAAATATTGATTAGCGCTTTACTCCATTAGCTGGCTGAGCAGAGAAATGAGGTTGGCCGTTGAGGAGGAAAGGGAAGTCCCGGCTAAGGTCTGGGAACTGAAGCGACTGGGGGATGTAAGAGAAATCTAGAGCAGATGGGGGGGGGGGGGGGGTTCGTCTCCCTTTTCTCTTTCCTTTTCCCAAAGTACAAGAACTTTTGCTGGCTTGGCTGAAATATGACAGAGGCAGTTCGGGGTGGGGGCGGGGAGGTGTTCTTCCCCCTCCCACCCCCGCCACGTGCGTTTTTGCTCTTGCAGCTGTCGCGTGGGGATCAAGCTGATAAAACCCCCCCGCGAACTGCGTCATCTTTGGGGGCCCTTTTTTGAGCCAGATCTTTCTGCTGCAGGCCGGAGAGCGATTGCAGTCTCGCACCAGATAAGGAGGGCGAGGAGGGGAACTAGACTGGCAATTGGAAAGGTTGCAGTAAAAGTCTGGGAGGGGTATGGGGGGAGCTTGCCCTTCCATTGCAGTCAGCCATGTGTTAGGCATGATAGAATACGCTTTAATGAGATCAAGGAGTCCAGTGATTGGTCTGATTCTCAGGCAAGGGAGATATGGGTCTAAGTCCCTGCTCCGCCCCAGACTTCCTGTGTGATGGCCTCAGTTTCCCATCTGTAAAATGGGGGTGACACCTGGGGGTTGGGAGGGGAAATTCAGTACAGCCTGTGAGGTGGTGGGGGCAAGGGGATAACTAAACAGGTTATGTACGGCCAGCCCCAAGCATTCCAAAACCGAAAGTTGGGACCCCAGAATCAGGAGAGTGGGGTTAAACCCCAACATTTTAAAACGGCAGGGGGGGGTGTCTTTGTAACTTGATTTCTGAGGTTTGAGCCTCCAGGCGGCACCTTGTCAAGCTCATCTCCGAGACCAGGAGAGCTAGAAATGTGCATTTTTTGTGTAAACGACCTGAAGTCACAGGACTCCTGGGAGCTGGGGTGGAAGCAAAAGGCCAAGTAGGAGGAGACTTACAATAAATTCACGAGCATTGGCAACTCTTACAAGTGTTACTTTGATACCCCTCAAACCCAGCAACGCTCCTGTAGGCATCCCAGATGCCCCAAACCTAATGCCAGCCAAGTTCTCCCGGCAGCGGGAGGCGGATCAGCGGGGTGTGTTGAGAGCCACCCCCAGGACCGCAGGAAGCTGTTATTCTAAAGCCCTTGGGGTTGCCCGTAGCAGAGCGGTTTGAGCTGCTCCGTCTCCCCATCTATGCTGGAGTTTGTGGGGCCTGAGTTTATCTGTAGGGCTGCTATTGCTCCTCCCCCCCTGTTCTTTTATTACCACCTCTGATTAGCATGTGCTGCCCCTCCCAACACAGATCCCCTCAGAGAAACCTTTATTGAGCCCTCCGGCCTCTCCACCTCCTTCCTTCTAATGCCTGGTTCATTGAAGTATGTTTCTTGCAGGGATTCCAGTCTCGTAATTGGCTATTAGCCCTAATAAGCAAGTGGTTCTGGGGCTGTCCTCCTGCAGAGATCCGCAAGGCGAGGGCCAGCGGCTCCCCTTTTCACTTGAGGGTTTTAGCCTTGCTCAGTGTTCCTTGGTTAATGATGGCTGGTTACGTTTATTCCAAAGAGAACGTTCAGGCTGAAACGTGCTACAGTCAACGGAGAGAGGAGGGTCCCGGTGACTACGCCACAGAACAGAGACCCAGGTTCAATTCCCGGCTCTGCCACAGATTCCTAGTGTGGCCGTGGCCAAGTCTCTGTGCCTCAGTTT
Organism: Trachemys scripta elegans; assembly: GCF_013100865.1. Lineage (NCBI taxonomy): Eukaryota > Metazoa > Chordata > Testudines > Emydidae > Trachemys > Trachemys scripta. The sequence continues at coordinate 5,335,518 of NC_048319.1, read as the reverse complement.
CCTCCCTCTAGAGGTCCCAACGACGATCAGAGCTGGGCTGTGCTAGGTGCTGTACAGACACGCCGCGAGAGACAGTCCCTGCCCCGAAGATCTTACAAAGAGACGAGACAAAGGATTATTACCGCCCGTTTTGCAAGGCCACCCTGGGAGCTCGTGGCAGAGCTGGGAACTGATCCCTTGAGTCTCCGTGTGGTTCCCTAACGCGATCCCCCCCCGTTCCTCTCCGTGATGCCATATCAAAGATGAGCCCTTAGCAATTCAACTATGTTTCCTAACTGCCCTGCAACTCCGCCTGGGATCTGAGAGCCAAGCTGGGTTAGTTCTGGTTCATGCCGCACTTCCCACCCCCGAGCGCTCCCCACCCAATCATAAACATTCTGCCCCCCCCGAGCACCAATGCAGGAAGCACGTGTCCAACTTGAAATGCACCCGTCATCCCCTTGCCTGCGGTGCCCGAGTCACATGCTGAATCATGGCCTGTGAAACCTGAAGCATCAAATCTTTTGCATGATGCGTGGGCTGTAACGGAATCAGGCTGGTTGCGAATCCCACACAGCTGCGCTCATGGGAATAGAGGCGGCTTTAAAATCAACAACAACAACCCACCCACGTCTTTGTCAGTAAGCAGAGGAGAGCGGATCTCCCGGGGAAGCAGAGCGATTGAGTCAGGAGGCGCTGTTGCTACCTCATCGCTTTTCTGCCCAGAACAGCGCTTGCCGTGCAGACGGCCGTCGGGCAGCACCGGAGATGGTGCAATTTCCTTGCTACCGGGTCGCGTGGAGAGTGGGAAGCAGATAGGGGAAGAGGGTGGTTTTGTTGTTATGGTGGTAACCCCTCATGCACATGCTCCTGAGAACGCACATGCGGCCTGCCCCATGCCCACGTTCCTCCCGCAGCCAGCCATCAGTTGTCCATGCGTCCTGATCTAAAGAGAAATGAAGGGGCAGTGGTGTGTGCTAGGGCCCCCAAAGAATCAGTCACTTTCCCTCTTAGTGCCGCCCTTTCTTTGTCTATAAAATGGGCTGATGATTCTGAACTCCTTTGCAAAGCGCTTGAAAAGCGACGGGTGAAAACGGCTGTTGACGAGCTAGGGATTATTCTTTATAACGCACGTGTCAGGGAGAGGGATGGCCATGTGGGTAAAGTGCTGGACTAGGGCTGAGACGATCAGGGTTCAATTCCTGGCTCTGTCTGTGCCCCTTCAAATAAGTCACTGAACCTCTCTGTGCCCTGTCTTACAAAGTGAACCTGATAATCTTTCCCTTTGTTAGGTCTATTCAGACTGTCTGAGGCAGGGATGATCCTGGATGGGGCTTTTGGTTGCTACTGTGGTGTAGGTTGTGACATCCAGAGCATCTGCAGAATGTCCTTTCGAGGCCTTTTCTGACCTGCGGCTGCTGCTTTAGGAGAGGCTGCATCAGAACTGGGAGTAGCTCCTGCGGTTCTCTGATGCAGAGAAGTGTACAGATGAGAGGCAAGAACTCCCTGAGTCATTTTGTGGCTCAGTTTCCTTTCCTGACCACGGCAAGGGACATTACCTGCTGCCTCAGTTTCCCCATCTGTCAAAGAGGGACGACGATTCCTTTCGTCCCCAGGCGTTCCGAGGATCAATGTCGTGTTTGAAAAGTGCGATAGAAGTGCTGTGCCTTGTTAAGGCTGCCTTGGTTTCAGGATGGAAGTGGGGGGGTGAGACGGAGGGGAGGGGGCCGGAGGGAGCTCAGGGAAGACTGACTGCAGGGGTGTGTCATCTGGAGATCTGAAACAAGCGCGGGGCGCCTCATTCCGGGAACCCGCTGCCTGCATGTTGACGAAGATCCGCCTGCTGCCAGAGTTGGTGAATGAGCCAGAGAAATGCCACCCGGCAGCTGGCAGACTTGCGCCCTCCCCCCTCTCCCCTCCCCCCTTGCAACCTCCTGCCTCTTGCTCTCCACTACTAGAAAGCGACTAGGTTTCACCGGGCGTCAGCAAAGATTTGCGGTGATTGTTCACAGCAGCGAGGGCCCACAGCTGGACGCTTGTCAAAACCATCTGTGGCTGCTGGACCCCGTCCAGGTATTGAACTCTCCGTGGCTGGGAGGGCACTGGGAGCTCTCGGGGGCTGAGTGTAACAAAACAGGATTTCTTGGCAGTGGCGCTTTTTAAAAAAAAAAAAAAAAAAAAAAAAAAAAAATGTAAATGGGGTTGCATCAAAGGTGCCGGGCGGCCCATCCAAGAGGACGTGTCTACGGTGTGATGTACGTGCAGTGCCTTGCCTTTCAGGAACAGGGCTTGCCTGCCAGGTTTGTAAGTGCACAGATCCCCGGCGGTGTCAGTCTGAGCGTGAGCCCCGGTGGAAACCCCGGGGTGACTCATCCACTTTGGCTCAGCGCGATCGCTTTTCAAAGATGATCATTTACATATGGTGGAATTTGGAACCGTGATCACCAGCAAAGGCTGAGGTTGCCTCTTGCTTCTGCACCTCTGTGCGCCGCTCAGAACAGGTGCTTCCAGGGACCCCCAGTGGCCTGCCCCTTCCTCCCCCAATTACGTTTCCATAGGGAATGGATGCTCACCCATGGCTAGTGGAGCTTTCCGTGGTGTCTAATCCCCTGTGGAACCACAACGAAGCTAGAGCTCGTGCTGGACGGAGGATCTGGATGTTGTTGTTATAGGCAGCAATCATACCTGGGGAAGAGTAACCCAGGAAATTAGGGGACTCCGTACCCAGTCTAGTGGTCTGGGGTAGGGCACTGGGAGCCAGGACTCCTGGAGTCTATTGTTGACTCCCTGAGTGACTTTTGGACAAATAGTGAAACCGCTCTGTGCCTCGGTTTCCCCACCTGTGAGGGATACTTACCTCCCAGGGCTGTCGTTTGGGGAGGGGGGGGCTGGGGTCAATGACTAGCCTCAGCTGCTGCTAACATGGGCAAAAATGAGCCACCCCCACGCCAGGGACCTGCCGAGACAGGACGTCAGAGCAAACAGCATAAGCAGTATAATCAGACACCGGGGTGGTGCTCTGGTAGCCAGTCTTTCTCAATAGGTACTTACTCCACTGAATTAATATTTATATAAGGGAGGAGAGGGAGCTCATGTTGGGGTCACGTCCGCACACACTGAGAGTGTCTGGAGAGAACTGTTCTGCTGATACACTTGGAAACCAAATCACTTCGCAGCTAGCAGCGGGTTGGGGTTTATTTTAAACAAATTATTGAACGTTGTCACAGCGCCTCGTCTGTTCAGAGCGCTGTGGGGACGCTAATCTTCACCTCACTCCTTTTGAGGTAAGTATTAACCCTTATTTGACAGATGGAGAAAACGAGGCAGAAAGGTGGAATGACTTGCCCAAGGCCAAACGGTAAATCCAGTGGCGGAGCTGGGATTAGAACCCAGGCCCTCTTGCTTCGTGTCTCCAGATTGCACTGCCTTTCAGAGCTGTGTTTCTCCTGGTGATCTGTGAGAGGCCATGACCCAGACACTCCGACTGCCAAACCTAGTCTCTGGGTCACAGCCTATAATTAGAAATAAATCGTTACTTGTAGGGCTGACCCCCCAGAAAACCTCCCATCCTGCAGGTTTGCCTGACGTATACATTTAAAACACCATCGCAGCAACATTCACTTCCTCCGAGCCCAAAATGGGAGCCCTGGAGCTGCTGGAGGCCGTAGCCCTGAGCTTAAATGCACGCTCCCTGCCAACTACTGTGTTGGCATCATCTGACAGACGTTAAGGCACATGGAGCGTGTTCAGATGTTAAATCCTCTTCCCCCTCCCCGGCCCCCCCCACCTTCCTGTTTGAAAGGATGCGGCAGGAGAGATGGACTGTGTCCTAAGCAGCGGGTTGGATGAAGAGAAGCCATTGAAAGGAAGCCTGATTATTTAAATAAAGTTAGATAGATGATCATGCTGTCACAAGCCCTCTGATTGCTCTTGCAGGGGCAGTACCAGGTGGGTTTGGGCCCTCTCATCGTTTCAGATCCTCTGGGCCAGATCCTCAGGCAGCTAAACAAACCTGTGGACTTTCCTGCTGGTTTCTGTCTTCCTGGCCAGGCCCTTTGAAACAGGATGCAAGGGAAAGGAGCAGCAGGGCTGGCTCAGTGGCTCGCGCTCTAGCTGCGAACTTGGGTTTGATTCCCTGCTCTGCACAGACTCCTAGGGTGACCTTGGGCAAGGTACTTAGCCTCTGGTGCCTCAGTTTCCCACCTGTAAAATAGGGGTGATGCCACGTCCCTCCTCCCCGCAGTGGGGTTATGACAGGCTCATGGTGGTACCCAGCAGCTGGCTAAGACAGGGTGAGTGTTCCTTTCTGTCTAAGGGATGGTGGTTGTCAGGCCCACAGCAGCGCTTGCAATGGAGCCAGCGGAGGATGTGGTCCAAAGCTTGGTCTCGTGGATCAGCTGGCACGCCCACGTAACTTGCTGCCCCTCCCTCTGCTGAGCAGAGCCCAAGGCCCCCTCTGTTAAGCCGGGCGGGTGGCTTTGGGGGCCTTTTGTTCACTGATGATGGAGGTGGGCGGGGCTAGTTTATAAACACCCCGAGACAGCAGGCGTTTCAACAGTGATGGGGCAGGGGGAACGCCTCGAAGGGACCTAGTTTGCAGCTAGCACCAATTCCTCCTGAAAATCTGGCTCTGGAAGGGGTCTCCCAGGGAGTGGGGCAGGGACTCAAACCCAGGTCTCCTGGGTTCTAGGCTGGTGCTCTAACCACTGAACCACCTTTCCTTCAATTCATTTTTTAATATACATTTTATAATTGTGCCTGGTAATCATTTCCCTCCCCCCCCCCCCCCCCCCCGAGCTGCTTTGGAGAACCTTGGCCACAGACAATCACTTCTTGTGAATGGGGCAATATGATAAGCAGGGAAGGGAGAGGGGTTACCTTCTCGGATGCCTCTGGCTTTCATCTCGGGCTGGAAGCAGGGAAGGGAAAAGCTGGAGGAATCAAAAAGGGAAGGGGGGGGAGGGATAGCTCAGTGATTTGAGCAGGGTTGTGAGTTCAATCCTTGAGGGGGCCATTTAGGGAACTGGGGTAAAAATCTGTCTGGGGATTGGTCCTGCTTTGAGCAGGGGGTTGGACTACGTGACCTCCTGAGGTCCCTTCCGTTTCTATGATCTTCTTTTTCTCCCTGCTTCCCAGTGGTTCAATCTGACAGACAAAACCGGGACCAATTCCTCTAGGGCGCCTGATGCGGCATGGGGCTGAATGCCTTCCCGCGCCATTCACCCCAGAGGGAGCCTTGGCAGGATTGGGCCCTGACGGAATTTGCCCCGATAATGCCAGTGGGACTGGAGGATGCTCAGAAACTCACAGGATCAGCCCCTTACATCTATTCTGCCATCCCGTTCCTCCCCCACCATGCCATACTTTTTTAATTCTTCCCCTCTCCTATAGTGCAGGGGAGGACAGCTAACAAACAGAGGACAATTGGGGGTCACGGAGGTTAAACGGTAACTAATTCACCCGTTGAATGGCCTTCTGTGCTTCAGTGACACCCTCATTGTTAGTCACTGACACTGTTCTGCATCCTCCCTGCGGCCCAGAGGAGGCTGGATGGCTGCAGTGGCCTCCGGAGAGAGACTTGCATCCAGGTGAACGTGCAGCCCGGGGTGGCACCAGGACAGCTGGGAACGTTGCCCGCAATGTTTCATGCATCTTGGTTCGGAAGAGGAGCTGCTCCCCACTCCCTGCGAATGTTGCATCCTTCAGAAAGCTGCTCCACTGAGCACAGAGACTGGGCCCTAAACATTTATTTCCTGCTGTCTGTTTCCCTTTAACCCCCTAGGGGAGATTCCATGTTTCCAGTAGCCAGGTCCAGAAATACTCTTGCCACTTTGTAGATTGCCGATTGGTTTGGACGGCAGCTGGCTTTCTAAAGCACTGAAAGTGCTTTGTTCTAGCCGCCCGCAAGGATCCAAACCGGACGTGCGTTCCCATCTTGGTATCTCGCGATGGGATCAGTCAGTTCTGCAAGAACGTGGACGTGATGGGAGAGAGACTGTGCCCCTCCGAGGAGCCAGGGCTAGCAGTTACAGCCCAAGGCTGGGAGCCAGGACTCCTGGGTTCTCTTCCCCAGCACTTGCACGGTCTTGCTGTGTAACCGCATCCAAGTAATTGTCCTTCTGTGACTCAGTTTCCCCAAGTGACGATTATTATTGGTATTATGGCAGCACCAACCAAAATCAGGGTCCTGTGGAGTGAGGTGCTGACGCATGGTCACTGAGATGTTCCAGCCTAGTGCTCCCATAGCACTCGGGGATCCTTGGGCAGAAGAGCAAAGTCTTATTTGTGTCTGCACCCGGGGAAGGAGTTCCGAGCGGCTCACGCTGGGATTAAACGTTGCCTGTGATTTAATGGGCTTCTTGCTTCACTCTGACCCTTGCCCTGCTGCCGCTCAGGCGCTGGTCGGGATGCGACTTGTCTCTGGAATGCTGCGTCAAGGGGAATTAAGCCACATTCCAAAGACCGGGGCACAGGCTTGGACGGATCTGGTTGGGCGGTCCAGGCTCTCGATGGACAACTCTGCCTCTCTGGAGGGCGAGCAGCCTTTGGCTTCTCCTCCGCTTTATGTTCTCCCTGGGCTTGGAGAAGAAGGTGAAGCCATGGAGAGCCTCTTGGTTAAGAGCCTTCTCCCTTCCCTATAAGGCTGTCTCCACTACAGCCGGGAACGGCGCTCCATGGACGTAGTATTAACTATCCCATTGAAAGTTCTGTTTTGCTGCAATGGAATCCAACCCAGTCCAACCCTTTCTTGGCTTGGAAGCTCTTTGGGGCAGGGAACCGTCTGTCCTGTGTCTGTACACCGCCTAGTGTAGCCAGTTCCTGGGGCAGCTGGGCGCTACCACACCACAAACCAGTCATCGGCGAGTTGAGTTCTTTAGTGACTGGGCGTGAAGTTCTTGTCTGCATTAGCATTTTTCTCCCACTGTTCACCCTAGCACCGTCTAAGCTGCTCCCATGACAGCCAGGGTGGACCTGCAGCTGTAGACATCGCATCTGACTCCTGGGTCACCAGACCTAGGTTGAGACTGCAGAGTTTCTGGAACAACTAACCGTGGCTTTGCTCCTGCGCTCGCCACAAAACCACATTCATCGCCAGTTCAGCTGTACCCAGCTAAGGGCATCTTTTGTAGCGGAGTGACTGCATCACCAGCACCGCTTTCTCTAGTGCCTAGGTGTCAGGCCCAGCCCTCCCTGGCTTTGTAAGATCCGGCAAGAACAAAGGCTCAGACAACACAATTGGGAGTAATTGTTACTTAGCAGTGGCCAGACATGGCATGGATGTACCTAGCTAGACTGTGTCTAGGATCTTCTCCTAGTGGGAAACGGGGGGGTGGTTGGGTGAGAGTCGTTCCTTCAATAAAAAGAAAAAGGGAGAAATAACCAAACCCTGCTCATCCGTTTCTGCCACAAAAAGGGGTAAAAAGCAAACTGCTCTCAGCTGAATGTTTCCAAATGTTCCTGTTGTTGTGTATTATTCGGATTTCCGTTAGTAGGAGAGGCCTCACCTACTGTCGCTCACTCTGACGACTTTGCACCATTTTGTTGCTTCAAACGAACAGCATGCAGGCATCAGAGGTTCAAATTCTAGTCTCATTCCATGCAGGCCCCAATATGCTGGGTGTGGTATATACGCACAGTGAGACACCTCCGTGCCCTGAAGAGCTTACATGCTAAATAGCCAAGATGGATGAATTATTATCCCCATTTTATAGATGGGGGAGAGGGCAAACTGAGGTAGAGCAGGATCAAGTGACTTGCCTAGGGTCACACAGAGACTCTCTAGCACAGCTGGGAAATGAACCCAGAGCTCTGAGTCCCAGGTGCTGTAACCTCAAATCCTTCCTATCCTTTTTAGCAAGAGGTGACCTAAAATAATTTCAAATAATGAGTGGGGTGGAAAAAATAGATCAGGAACTTTTTGTTCTCACAGTCTCATGACACAAGAACAAAGAGGGCATTCAATGAAACTGAAAGGTGGTAATTTCAAAACTGATCAAAGGAAATACTTTTTCACACTGCATAATTAGACCGCGGAACTCACTGCCACATGAAGTCATTGGGGCCGAGGATTTAATGAGATTCAAAGAGAGATTGGATATCTCCACAGATGGCAAGAATATCAGCGTGATCATAATCAATTATAGCAACATTAGAAGGGCTATTTAAATCTTGGGCTTGAGCCGATCTCTAGCTACTAGGGACCTAATATGGAGGGCAGATTATTCTAGTTCTGCCTCCTGCAGGGTTCCTTGCACCTTCTTCCAAAGTATCTGGTTTTAGCCATTGTCAGAGGTTACTGACTAGCTGGGCCTAGGGTGTGATCCAGTCTGGCAGTGTCTGTGCTCCTCCCAGGGGAGTCACGGGAGCGTGGCCCATCGTGCAGTCAGTCCAAACTGAACCCTGGTAGGCTGAGCACACGGCGCCAGAAGATGGCAAACCTGCAGCGGGCTGCTCGCCAGCGGACGGGGCTGGTGATGGGAAAGGTCAGCCCAGCAGCCCGAGTGGGAAACCCTGCGTCTTCGTCCTCCAGAGACGCTCTGGCTAGCGAGCTGTTTGGTGTCTCCATGTATGCTTTGGAAACCAATTCCCTCCCGGATACTTCTGCATCTTGCTCACGGGAGCCCAGAGGCCTTCCACCAAATATTACTTCCCAGGCCTTCTCTTCCCTTTTTTTTTTTTTTTTTGTCCTTTTCTTAACAATGAATGCCGCCTTCCTCTTCTCTCTCGTTGCATCACACAGCTTCCTGGGGTCTCTGTTTCTAGCTGGCTTCCTCTCGCCTGGGCCTGCCTGCTCTTCTTCTGTTTTTTTAAATTCCGTTCCTGGCTATTTCATCCTGATGCTTGCCAGCCTCCTTCACCCCAGCAGCCCGGCTCAGGCGATAAGAGTCCGCTGACCAGCCCAGCAGGCTTCTGTCTTGCACGCCCATCTAACAATGGAGCAACAAAAGAGGACATGTCCTCTTTACACACGGGTGAGACTGCCTTTCATGGTCTCGGAACTCTCCCAGGCAAATCTCACTGCTTGCTAGCAAGTTTCATAAGGAGTCTCTAACAGGGCCCAGGACTGGCGCTTGGCTTGATTTAGTCTGTGACCCTGCTGGGATTTTTTAGCGCTCCGTGGCCTACAAAGGTGGGGGAAATGGGGAGGCGATTCATGGACCAATGCCCAGTTAACCGGTCTCTTGCGGCAGATTTTGGGAGGAATTTTCCTCTTTTTTTGATGACCAGGGAGGGAAAAGTCTTGGTGAATCTCCTTCGCTCATCCCATCCATAGGGTTAGATGAGTGACAAAGGCAGATAGTAAGAGGATAAACTACTGACCAGTGCAATCTCTGTCCCAGTCTCTGGAGTTGGGTGAAGCACAAAAGTAACTTGACATTTCTGCACAGCTGTTGGATAGATGGGCTAATTTTTGCAGTGAGGCCCATCGGATTCAACAAGGAGGTTGCCTTGTCCCGTTTCAGAATACCATAAGGGCTAGACGTGGAGCTTTGCAACCATGACCCCGTCTTCCTTAGGTTGCTTATCTTATCCAACCTATGGCATCTCTAGGGGCCATATTGCTGGCCTATCTAGGCCCCTGTAAAGCCCATACGTAACCTACCAGAGAATGAAATTAGTGCTGGTTGATAAATGAAATGCTGTTTTCACTCAAAAAGTTTGGAAGTTGTCTTCCTTTGTGTGTGTGTGTGTGTGTGTGTGTGTGTGTGTGTGTGTGTGTGTGTGTGTGTGTGTGTGTTGATTGTTTTTAAATTGATGGGACTTTATTAAAAAAAATCATTTCCTGAAAAATCAGCCTTTTGGTAAATGCAAATCAGTAATTTATTCAGGAAACTTTTTATTTGTGGAAAGCTTTGGGTTTGGGTTTGTTTTATTTTTTTGGGTGAGTGAGAAGTTTTTTGACCAAGGGCTGCTTTTAGTTTGAAAAATGTCAGCTAGCTCTAATATATATATAATTACACCTGAGCAGTGTGCGCACGCATTGGAGACCCAGTCCATGTGTGCGCTCCTTGTTAACTAACTTCTTAGCATGTGCATTGACCAGCAGCTCTTCTCCCCACGCTTAGGGCAGCCCTGGCCAAAGAGGAAGTCATGTCCCCTCTGGAAAAGCCTCTCATAATTTTTGGAAACCTCTATGTTCACAGCTGACCCCTCTGACTATTTTTAAAGCACATGATGTCAAGCCCATTTTTGAAAAGACCCTGATTTTTCTACTGTAGAAGTTTGACCTTTTTAGGCTCCCGTCCTCCAAAGATCAAAGCATGAGCTGAACTGTGGTGATCTCAGTGGGACTCCAAATTGCCATTGCGTGAGTTTTGTGTGTGTTTTAAAGTCACAGCTCCTGGAGTCATGTGATTACATGGGAATCTCTGCTTGCTTTCTTAAAAACAAATTTCTAGCCCTTGTGGTTGTGGAGAAAGATTTGAAAACGTGACCCCTAGAATTGTGGTTTTAAAATCTCGTAACTTTGGGGGGTCCGACTGACGATTTTGGAATACTTGTGGTTGGCAAAACTGGTTACGCCGATGGTAAAGTCAAGCCTGCGCATACATCTTTGCAGGATCAAGCCCTGCTGAGTAGCTTTGCAGGGGGAGGCTTTATATAAAGCCTTGGCTCCTGCATGTCAATTGGCAGCCAAGGGTTTGATGAAAAGATTTGTCTGGCTCCAGCGTAAAATCCTGAAGTTGCAGGGTGTCTGCCTCAGGACCCTTATTAAAAGGCAGCCTTGTGTGGTCGCGTTCCCCTCCATTTTAATTCCAGTTTGTGCTTATTGTTGTTGGAGCAGTTTCATTCGAAACTAGGCTTCATCCGCAAATAAAATCAGATTGAAGTAGCTCCCTGCAATCCTTTCTCTGTCCCGCAAACCCCCTGCGTTCATTTTTTTTATGTGCATTTTATTTTATTTTTTCTTTGCAGACCCTATTAACAAATTCCACAGAGAGCCTTGGCCAGGAGGCTGGGGAGGGGGTGGGGAAGCCAGGAATGCAGTGGGAGATCTGGTATGTGTCCACATGGAGGGGCACTTTCTCCGGCATTCCTGACATTGTTCAGACCAGTTGCAGAATTCTGGCAAGCCCATTTAAAGTCAACCGGCTGGGATTTTGGCATAATCGGACTTGAAACATTAATCCACTTGTCAGCTAATGGCATAAGAATGCGCACTAAATGCCTGGCCTGGAAATCTACCAGGGGGGACGGGCTGTTTTCCTAGAGGGCTAGTATGGTTCTGCTGACCTCCTGTGATTAGTTCCTCCTTTTCTTAACATTTCCCCCCTCTGTTAGCGTGCTCTTCCGTGCGTTTAATGAGCATCAAGCCAGGGTGGAGGTATTTGGAGACTTTTTGGGGGGGGGGGGAGATGGGAGCGTTGTTTAGAATGAAGCCTGATCCCATGGGCGCTTGCAGAAAGCGCAAGATTGTTGCTCTGCAGGGCAGGTGGGAGCAGAAATTGTGGGTGTGAGTGAGTAAAATTCAGTGTAAAGATTCCTCTCCTCCCCCACCGGGTTGTCAGCAGGATTGGAACCTGGGGCCTTCAGTACCGAGTGATTCAGGGAGCAGTAGTAGGCTGTTATCCTCTAGTGGCTGTGACTCGTTTTGCCAGTGTTTCATAAGCACTAGGCGCATGCTCTGCGCTGAGCAGGGCTCTCAAGCCCCAGTGCACCGGCTGCCCTAGAGTCGAGCTTGAAGAAGGGGGCGCAGAGCGGACAGAAAACAGGTGTGTTTGGGGCGCAAGCACCATCCTCCCTATGCCACAGAGTGGTTTAGCTGCAGGCTTCCCTCTGCCCTGTTAGGCCTCATTCCTGCTTTGTAGCAAGAGCATCGTCTCATTAATGCAGGATCAGACGCCCCTGCCCTTCCGTGCTCCCTCTCTACTGCCTTATCCTTCGGAGCTTAGCCATGCGGCCCTCAGCACCTGTGCTGGGCAGGTTCAAACCCAGTGGCTTTGGGGTAAGGGGTTATCATCTGTGTCAGTCTCAGAATAACCAGATCCTGTGACATGCCATGTGCAACCCTGGACTGTTTTTCTCCAGGAAACCACATCTGATTATGTAGCAATGAGCTGGCCTAGCATTAAAACATCCCCCGATGATATTTGTTTGCTATTTGCATAGCCCCGACTTCTGCATAGGCAAGCCTGCGTGTCGGGACGCCGACTGCCTTGCGGTGCAGTTTTCCCCTCTTCACCAGTCCGACGGAAGGAGAAGCTGAGACGCATGTGTGGTCCCAGAGGTGGGGTTTTTTGGTAACCGAGACAGTACGCACCAAGAGTAGTTGCTGGCCCCGTGCATTTGGGCAAACACCTCTTGCAAGGTGAGGTAGCAAAAGAGAAAAGCTGGGACACGGAACAGATCTGGAAAGTGCTGGGTAACAGTGTTGTTTGCAGAGAAGTCCTGTGCTCCAATAACAGGCAGGGAGGCGGCTGAAAGCAAAGGCTTTCAAAAGGGCGCTGGTGCCTAGAGGCCTCCATTGTGCATGGCTAGAGGCCTCCATTGTGCATGGCACTGTACAAACACAATACAGCGCAGAGATGGTCTCTGCTGCAAAGGGTGGGACAAGAAGTGATTTGCTCCTGGTCAGGCAGCCGGTCAGTGGCAGCGCCAGGTATGGAGTTAGGAGATCCTAATGGCGAGCGTCTTGCCAAGACACCCCACCCCCTTTTCCTGTTCATGAGGCTGTAACATCCCCGTGGCCGCCGTTGACACGAGAGAGATTCACAGTTGGAAAGGAGTGGACGGTGGGGGGATGTCATTCACCCCTCCCGCCCTTATTGAGAGCTTAACCGGCACCAGGCTCAGGCCTTGTCCATACCTAAAACTCAGGTCATCCTAGTTACAGTGCTCAGGTGTTAGACCAATTCACACCCCTGAGAGGTGCAGTTAAACTGACCTAAGCCCCAGTATAGACCCTGGTAGGTTGGTGGAAGAATTCTTCCATCAGCAAGGCTCCCACCTCTCGAGGGGGCGGGTTAATCATAGGGACAGACACACCCCTTCCGTTGGTGTAGCAGGTGTGTATCCTATGGCCCTACAACAGCCTGTCTGTAGTGTAGACAAGCCCTGAGACTCAGGAGACCCGGGTCCTAGTCCCAACTCTGCCACTGACTCAATGTGTGAACTTCGGCAAGTCACTTTCTTTCTTTTCCTCCTCCCACCCTTTTGTCTGTTGAGACTGTAAGCTCCTTGAGGCTGGGACTGTACAGCGCCTAGCACCATGGGGCCCCATTCTCCGTTGGGGCCATTAGGTCATTCAAATATTTTAACAATATATCTAAATCCTGATAGCATTGTTCATTATAAAACCTAAACACAACAACCTGTCAGTATAACCCTGGGCAGGGCTGTATTGCTGTGTAGCTTAGTGTCTCCTAGAACTTCCGCAGTTCCTTGTCATCGTTAATTGAATTTCCCTAATGGGTAGTTGGTTTTTGAATAGCAGAAATCCGTATAAACGCTGTTTGCCCTAGAGAGCAACGTATGAAAATTGGCACCAACCAAAGTTCGACACCCATGCACCTGTTAATTTCAGTCCGGCGGCGTAAGCAGTAGCTGTAGTCAAGCTAAAAACTTGCTGCTTGATTTCTCACTTTCACATATTGCTTAAACAAAAATGGATTTCAGTTCCTCAATTTATTTTTTAAAAAAAGATCTGATATCTCAGCTTTTTACGATCAGTGCTTAAAAAGAGATGCACTGGGATTTCACACTTATTTTTATCTATGCTGTGTTATCTCTCTCTCTCTCTCTCTCTCTCTCTCATTTAATTTAGCAGAAAAAATGGTATAGCACAGGGGTGGCCAACCTGAGCCTGAAAAGGAGTCAGAATTTACCAGTGTATATTGCCAAAGAGCCACAGTAATACGTCAGCAGCCCCCCCCCCACGCGCATCTCGTATGCCCCCCTCTCCTTGAAAACCCCCCCCCCCCCCCCCCCCCCCCCCCCCCCCCGCTCCCAGTGCCTCCCGCCCATCGGCAGCCCCACTGATCAGCGCCTCCCACTCCCTCCCCTTGCCTCCCGGTCTCCAGCCCCGGAGTCAGTGCCTATACAAGGAGCCGCATATTAACTTCTGAAGAGCCGCATGTGGCTCCGGAGTCACCGGTTGGCCACCCCTGGTATAGAGAAATAGACAGGAAATAAGACATTCTGTGCACAACAAGGACGTCCTCAATGCAAAGAAATCCCGTGGCGGGTTTTTGGAATTCACTCGTGTTAACGTCTTGGCATTTCCATCTCTCTGACTTTAATAGGCAGCCCCTTCTCAGTAATGATGGATACATTGGTGATGTGAGGCAAAGAAATTTTTTTAAGGCATTTTGGTGGAAAAAATGCAAAAACCTGTCAACAAGTGGGCGCCCAAACCTTTGTGTGTCTTTCTCCTCCCCTCCCCCCAGGGTGCAGCTAGGCGCCTGCATAGTCTTTACCTCAACCTGCTCACTCGTGTGAAAGCTACAAACTGCCTTGTCTCCATTAGGACTTTACCTTGTGTTTGCTAATGTGCGTTAAGGCTGCACCTTCGTTCCTAGAGATGACAAGGTCCCAGGGTCTTAGTCCCTGACCGCTGGACTGAGCAGTAAACTTAGTTGCATGCGAAGCTGAACCCAAGACTTCCTTGAAGGGCCCACTCCTCCTGTGACACCCAGGGTAGTGCAAAAGGCAGCTCGTGGGCGGCTCTCTGACGTTTACAGAGCCGTTTTGTCCTGTCCCTCCGTCAAGTGGATCCTTTGGGTTCCCACCCCCTTTCCGCTTGGAAAACAGAGACCAATGCGTCTCGTCTCATGAAGCTGGCCTCTTTGCTGCTGTCACTAGCTGGCCATCCCAGCAAAGCACTGCTAAAAGCAGGCACTTTCTAGGAGCTGCTCCATCCAAAGGCCGCCAGTGCAGATTCCGTGGAAGATGCAGAGACACAGAGCAAAGGCGGTCAGGAGTCAAACTGGGGCTCTTCCAGCAGTTTAAGGTAGACCGGTATCCACACACAGAGGACGCACGGGCTCATCAGAGTCTTTGTCAAGGTCTCAGCGCGTTCTCTTGCTTTTACCTCCAAGAGCACCATCTATTCCGGAGGCGCAGCGGGTTGATCTCGGGGCTGAGTATCCAATCAGCATCGGTCAAACTCTGCCGCGTTGTACAGATCGAGCCTGCCAGGCTGGACATAACTGCTTTCCGCATGGCCCATGCTGCACTGGCTTGCCCTAACGGCGTCTGTTACTCTTCAGCAGGTGTATGGCTGAAACACCCAGTTGGAGAGAGTTACACACCATCCTCACGCAGCCTTTAAGGGCAGCTGTTTATTCCTCGGATGGGGCCTGAGTCGAGCAGCTCAGAAAGCAGCAAGGCTGCCCGGAAAGGTTCGTGCAGATCGGGTGCAGCAGGTTTGTGTTGAATGTGATGCTTTCGGAGCTCTCATGTCTCTAGTTTCAGAGTTACAGTGGGGTTGGGGCCAGAAATGAGGGGTATGGGGTGTAGGAGGGGGCTCTGGGCTGGGGGGTGAAGCCGAGGGGTTTGGAGTGTAGGAGGAGGCTCCGGGCTGAGGCAGGGGGTTGGGGTGTGAGAGGGCGTATGGGGGTGTGGGCTCTGAGGTGGGGCCAGAAAGGAGGGGCTCACAGTATGGGGGGGGGCTCCAGGCAGGGGGCTGGAGTTCAGGGTGGGTGTGGGATGCAGGCTCTGTGAGGGAGTTTGGATGTGGGAGGGGGCACAGGAAGGGGGTGCATGGTGCGGCCTCCGAGACGGAGTTTGGATGCGGGTGGGGCTTGAGGCTCAGGAGGGGCGTGCAAGGTGTGGCCTCTGAGGCGGAGTTTGGGTGCAGGGGGGGGTGGAGCTCAGGTCTGGGGCAGAAGATTGGAATGGGGGAGGTAAGAAGTGCGGGCTCCAGGCAGCGCTTACTTTGGGGGCGCTCCATGGAAGCGGCGACAAGTCCCTTGGCTCCTAGACGAAGGCACCGCCCTGTGGCTCTGCATGCTGCCTCCGCCCGCAGGCGCCACCCCCGCAGCTCCCATTGGCCACGGTTCCTGACCAACGGGAGCTGTGGAGCCAGTGCTCGGGGTAGGGGCAGCGCGCGGAGCCCCCATGGCCGCGCCTGCACCTAGGAGTCAAGACCCATGTTGCTGCTTCCAGGGAGCTGCATGGAGCCGGGTAGGGAGCCTGCCAGCCCTGCGCCAACCGGATTTTTAACGGACACCAGGGTCCCTATTCGACCAGGTGTTCCAGTCGAAAACCGGACACCTGGTAAACCTGCTCGCGAACCTTTTGCTTCGGCTATTTGGTCTTCACTCCAGCTGTGCCATTGGGTGGCTAGACCATATGGTGTTAGCTCTGCTCCTGGACTGGATGTGTCCGACAGATGTTTCAAATAGGAGACCGTCTCTGTGGCTGAATAATCCTCTCTGGAAAATCGGAAATAAATAAATAGAAATAATGCAACTTCCTGGATTTGCAGCTGTTTTCATGAATTCACAGCGCGTATCTGAATGTTCTTGAATAAGGGGGAGTGAGAGAGGGTCACATTTTATAGAATGGGTACGTTTTGTAACGGGGAAATAAGCCATGAACAGATGTTTTAACAAATGGTTAATCAATTGTTAGGGTCCCCCAGGTCAATAGATTGCTTATAACCATCTATGCCACCTACTACTCCTGCTTCTAGCATCTGTTCTCCCTCTGTCTGCTCATCAATGCAGTGTCAGTAGTCCTCGTATTAACCCTTTCTAAGCCATCCTTAAAGTGTGGCCTGTACAACCCATCAAGTCAGTTCCTTTTTTCACACAAATATTTGCCATTCTGCACCGATGGAGACCCGTGACCCAGAGAGACTAAGGGAGTTGCCCAAGGTCACGCAAGGAGTTAGTAGCAGGTCTCCCAAGTGCCACGCTGGTACCATGCTATCCCACCCCTTCCCTCTGGGCTAGACACGGTGCATTGTCTGCCTGTATTCCTGCTACGTGTTACCGGCCTCATGGCAACCCTGAGTGGAGGGGAAAACAATGCAACCATTCATTGATCTGCCCACCCCCCCTCCCGACACACACACACACACACACGCACTCTGAGCGGTTTGATCATGTGTTATCTGACAGGCCAGCTATCTGACCCCAGCCACTGTATCAGCCACAAACTGGGAGGAAGACTCACAGGGAGCCAGACCCTCCAGAGAGAGCGCACTGGAGGGAGTCGCTCTGCCAAAGAGGCCTGGAGGCAGAGGAAGGAGCCAGTGGCCCAGGGAAGCAGCGCTTAGCTTCTCAATACGGGGTCCCTGGACCACAGTCCGGAGTAGAGGAAGGGCTGGGGTCCCCAGCTGACCCCAAGGAAGGGGATGTAAACACCCCCCCGCCCCCCCATGCAAGGAG
The DNA here is from genome assembly GCF_013100865.1 of Trachemys scripta elegans. Lineage (NCBI taxonomy): Eukaryota > Metazoa > Chordata > Testudines > Emydidae > Trachemys > Trachemys scripta. The sequence continues at coordinate 5,318,203 of NC_048319.1, read as the reverse complement.
TGACAAGGACTGTCGAGTCCAGCGTGGGGCTGAAAGCCTGGGGTAAGGTCACTAGACTGCTGCTCCATTGGACTCTCCATTACCCTGGAAGGGGTGGGGATTATAAGCGGCCTGGCTGGAGGGCTGAGCGGTGAGAAAGGGCAAAGCACCACGGGCTCGGAGGGACCGTCGAACGGGGCGCCAGAGCGGAAGAGGCTGCTGCACCATGCCTGGCCACGAGGGAGTGCACTGGCCGGTGAGTGACCTCTCGGCCGTTGGGCATGTGGAACTGTTGGGCACTAGACGCCAGCACAGCATGAAGAGGGGAAGGGTGTTGTTGTGGCTAATGCCCAGGACAAGGAGTCAGGATGCCTGGGTTCTTTCTATGACTGTCACTGACTCACAGTTCTTGGGTTCTTAGATCCCTCGGGGCTTGATGTTTCAGAGTCGCCAAGCACCTGCAGCTCCCATCACCTTCAGATGGAGGGTTGGGTGCTCGGCCCTTGTGAAAACCAGGCTCTGGGTGTCTAAACATGGGCATCTGAAACTGAGACACAAATTTAGAGGGCGCTGTTGAATATTTGAGCCTTACCCTCTGAGTCTCAGTTTTCCATCCATAAAGTGCAGATAATACCTATCTCGAACGGTTGTGAAGCTTAATTCAGTAATGTCCAAAAAGATGCTATAGGAATTCAAACTGTTTATTTTCATTGGTTTTACCAGATAGCCACGCTATTTGGATAGCTAAAGGTAGGTACTGTAACTATTTACATATATATGGACTGAAATTGGGGTCTGTAGCTGAGCACTATTGTTCTGTGGACTGGAAGACAATTATAATTAATTTAATTAGCTAACTCTTATGAGAGACCAGCACTGGGTTACAATATCCAGATTACAGGGAGGGGACCTTGTTGCCCATCTGAGTTTACTTTTTCATCCCACGAGATGAACATTTTCCCCATAAACTGGAAAAAAAACTTCCATTCTGTTTGATTATGTAGAAGAGAGAAATTGCACAGCCTGATTGGCTAATATTGTACTAGTGGCTTTAGATAAGATACCCGAACGTTTGTTTTCAGCCAGTCAGACTGCACATGCAAATGAGCACCTCCTGATTGGCTGCAGTTAGCTATTTTATTATTCACCTTCCAGGTGGTAAGTAGCCAGTGATTCTTTTTTCTGGCTGACCTTTCGGATTGTTTGCCAGGCTTTTGAAGTCCGGGGCTGTGAGGCAGAGCAAGTGTCTCTTTCTGATGAAGAATATCAGAATTGGTCAGGTTTTAGCTTCAGATCTCTGCGAGCAGCCCCCTGTGGGTTGTTTTATACTGACCTTACTGCCCAAGTGTGTGCATTTCTTGTTCCCCCAAAGAAAACGCAAGGAACTTTTTGCTTAATGCAGCTTTCTCTTTGCAATTCCATCCGGCAGAGGACTGTGACATTTTAACCCCCCCCACACCCTCCCCCATCAATTAAGCTACCTTTCCTTGCTTCGCTCATTTGTATTTAAACAGCAGGTTCCGCCTAAAAGGATCCTGTCTCATAATTCCCATTCTCAAACCCTCTCCTTTGTGTGAAGCGAGGGAGAGGCACGTGTTCATGCAGGTGATACGGGCGCTTGGTGGGAAGCTGGTTAGTGGTTTTCCAGACGTTGTCCACAACCCCATGACAATTTCATGTTTTGATTTTGCAATCGGAGGTAGAGTGGGTCTGTGGTGAGTCCATCTCTTCTTAGATGGAGGTCTGAGATTTTCTACGTGCGCCATGGGGAGTGCGGGGGGTAGGTTCTGGGCTGATGCGGGCACACGGACCCTTTGGGGTGGCATTGGGGAGGCTTGCCATTGGGCTGCAGCATTCAGCGTAGTTTTAATCATGAGACAGACTGGCCTCGGAGACAGAGAGGAACAAAGCGGTTACTATGGAAGGCAGTGAAGTCTAGCGGACAAGGCACCGGGTGTCAGGAGACATGGGTTCTGGTGATGAAATCTGATGACAGGTGAATCCTGTTTTAAGGAAAGAGTCTGATAGGATCACACTTCACCTGCATGTAATCTTACATAGGGGCCTAATTCTGGTCCCTATCTCCTTTGGAAACGGGAATCTAAGGTCCACCAAGCCGCTCCACTCTTGGCACTCAGCGCCTGCTGGCCTCATGCAGTTAGCATCTGGCCGGTCTATTTTCCACTCCCCGGTGACGTGTTTGACGGGAGAGAAGGAACTGAATTAACTGGCCGTGGTGCGGAAGCGGCCACATGTTCACAACAGGGGCAGGAGGGGTGGGGGTGAATTCCCCGAGGAGCTTTCTTTACAAGAAAGCAATATGGTGTCAGTAACAATTCCAGTAGCGGGGCAATGGAGGGGAACTTGAAAGCCAGCGTAGAGCGGGGAAAACGAGCCTTTAGGAACTGAAGCATTGAAATCAGACCCGCTGGGCTGCTGTGATAATGGCATGAGTCGAAGCAGGAGTGACTGAGTGGGTGTGAAGGGAGAGTTATTGTGCTGGGTTATCGGTCTCCAACAGCACCGGGGAAGCCCCTCCACACCATCCCGTGCCTCCTAGAAACTCCAGGCCTGGTTCTCAGGCCCCTTTACGCTGCTCTGCAATGTGAAGTGGGTGTAACTCAGAGGCCCGGCCTGTACCGTGGGATTGGACCAGTATAACTGTGTCAAATAGGGGATAGGTTTTTCTCATTTTGTCTTTTAATCAATATAGTTATCCCGGAACAAGGTCCCAGTGTGGACACACTTCAACTGGCATCAAAGTGCCTTATATACTAGCATAGCTTATTCCCTTCCTGTCTAGGAAGAGCTATACTGGGAAAAGCACCTTTTATAACTGCTTCAGTGCCGTGAAGTTCTACCGCTTTAACTATGGTGGTATTGTTAACATAGCATCTGAGCACCTCACCCTCTTTCATGTATTTATCCTCAGAACGCACCTCTCTGAGGCAGGGTAGTGCTGTTCTTCCTATTGTACAGACGGGGAACTGAGGCAGAGAGGGGGCAAAGTGACTTGCCCAAGGTCATGGAGGAAGTCTGTGGCAGAGCTGGGATTTGAACCCAGCATTCCCAAATTCGTGCTACCAACCCTGGTTCATCCTTGCTCTCGGTTACTGGCTTTTAGGCCTTCGCGTCTGTGCGGTACATGGGCAAGGGAACGAACCAGGGTGTTTTCTGGGGAGGACTGCGCTGCAGGGTGGTGCTGAGTTCAGGGAGCTGGTGCCAGCCGGAAATTCACACACCGGGTGGGCACAGCACCAAGCCTGTGAGTCTGAGCCTCTCCGTTAATCTGCCTAATCGATAGAAGCCCTTTCCTAATTTATTCCCCCACCTGCAAGCCCTGAGATCCCCTGGCCCCACAATGATCCCTTTTCACACTTCTATAGCTGTATCCGGTCCCCTAGTGTGCGACAGCTGGGGAAGGCCAGGGGTAAGGAGGGCTGTTAAGGGGGTGGGGGGTATTTCTTTAATTCAGCTCGACAGTTTTGCTGTTCCCAGGAGGGGCTTCTAGTGCCCCCCGGAGCAGCTACAGCTGTTTGGCAGCGTCTCGGTGGAGAACTGAATTCAGCTAAGGGACAGGATGTCACCCTCCACTGCCTCTCTCTGGCTCAGGGCCCGATCCCCCGGGGAGTGGAGTGCGCTCAGCACTGCACAGGACCAGCGTCTCGGGAAGGGGCAGGGGCTGCTGGGAAAGACCCCGAAGTCTCCTGGACTCTTCATTGGCCGGGGCCCAAGATTCCTCAGCTGGGTCAGGCGTTACCTGCACTGCTGGGCCCCCCGGAGCCATGTCTATTGCATTCCTGCTGCCACCGATAACCACACCCCGTCCACTGTCCTCCTCACATGCCAGATCCGGAGCCTCCCTTCCCCAGCCAGAGAAACCCAAGCTCTGTTCCCGGAATCCATCCCCCCGATACAGGAATTCTAGGCTCCCCCCCCCCCATATAATTGCTGGATCCCAGTCTCCTTTGCAGCTTCTCTGGGATTGCTGCCCTTCCCTCCCCAGCCCTGGGCCAGCGCGGCTTGGAGTGGGGGAGGGAGGCGACTTGAAAGCAGTCTGGGCTCACAACTGGTGTTGGTGATAAAGGCAGCTTCTGACCTTTGCCTGCATCCATTGCACAGAGGCTGGCTGAGACTTTAACGGACTTCCCAGGGAGATGCCGGTTTTATGGCTTTCTTTTAACACCCCTGGTTATCGGTGCGGTCCCACTGATCTCTTCGATAGGTCACCCTGCTCCGGAGGCCTGACTTCGCAGAGAGAAATGCCAGGCTTCAGAAACCGTGATGTTGCCCTCTGCACTGTTCCCTTACTTATAAAGCCCACTTAGCGGGCAGCCTTCCCTGCCAGCCAGGGCCAAATGACTCTGGGGGAGGCAGAAGTTTATCGTTCAAAGGATCAGCGCCCTGGCTTCAAGTCCCTGCTCTGCCACAGACTCCCCATGGGACCTTGGGCAAGTCACTTAGCCTTCCTGTGCCTTGGTTCGCCCATCTCTGCAATGGCAATAATAGCCCCACCTCCTAGGTGGGTGGTTCAAGTCTGAGAAGTTCTTAGGTACCACAGGCATGGGGGCCAGATGAACTCTTATTATTTATGTATCGGGGGGTAGCCGTGTTAGTCTGTATCTACAAAAACAACAAGGAGTCTGGTGGCATTTATTTGGGCATAAGCTTTTGTGGGTAAAAACCTCACTTCTTCAGATGCAATCAGTTGCATCTGAAGAAGTGAGGTTTTTACCCACGAAAGCTTATGCCCAAATAAATCTGTTAGTCTTTAAGGTGCCACCAGACTTCTTATTATTTATATTATAGTCATAAGAACGGCCACACAGAGTGAGACCAATGGTCCATCTAGCCCAGTATCCTGTCTTCCAGCAGTGACCAGTGCCAGATGCTTCAGAGGGAATGAACAGAACACAGCAATTATCGAGCAGTCCACCCCCTGTCGTCCAGTCCTAGCTTCCGTCAGTCAGAGGTTTAGGGACCCCCAGAGCATGGGGCAGCGTCCCTGGCCATCTTGGCTAATAGCCACTGCTAGTCCTATCCTTCGTGAACTTACCAGATTCTTTTTTGAAGCCAGTTCTACTTTTGGCCTTCACAACATCCCCTGGCAATGAGTTCCACAGGTTGACTGTTCATTGTGTGAAGAGATACTTCCTTATGTTTGTTTTAAACTTGCTGCCTATTCATTTCATTAGGTGACCCCTGGTTCTTGTGTAATAGGCTAAATATCACTTCCCTATTCTCTTTCTCCAAACCCTTCATGATTTTACAGAAGCTCTATCGTATCCCTCCTCAGTCATCCCTCTTCTAAGCAGAACGGTCCCTGTCCTAATCCAGATCCTTGGGAGACCCCACTATTTACCTCTTTCCATTGTGAAAACTGGATGTTTATTCTTACCCTTTGTTTCCTATTGTTTAGTTACTGATCCACGAGAGGACCTTCTTATCTCTGGACGGCCTACTTTGCTTAGGAGCCTTTGTTGTGAGTCCTGGTCAGAGGCTTTCTGAAAGTCCAAGTAGGCTCTATTCACGTGTTGTCAACACCCTCAAGAAATACTACCTAAAACCAATTTTGCTGTTCGTTTTTGTGTCTTTTGCTAGTTGCTCTTCAAATTTTTTTTTTTTTTTCCGCCTGGCTAATTATCCTTGACTTGCCAGCGTTTATGCGCCTTTCTGTTTTCCGCTGTAGGATCAGCCTTGCAATTTTTAAAGGATGCCTTTTTGCTTCTAGCTGCTGCCTTCTTTACTGTGCCGTTTAGCCACGGTGGCACTTTTGTGAGTCCTCTTACTGTTTTTGTTTATTTGGGGCATACATTTAGTTGGAGCCTTTATTATGGTGTTTCTAAATGGTTTCCATGCAGTTTGCAGGCATTTCACCCTCGTGACTGTGCCTTTTAATTTCCATTTAGCTAGCTTCCTCATTTTGGTGTCGTTCCCCTTTGGAAGTTAAATGCTGCTGTGGTGGGTTTTTTTGGTATTTCCTCCCCTACAAGGATGTTACATTTAATTCCATTGTGGTCGCTGTTTCTGAGCAGTTCAGCTCTATTCACCTCGTGGACCAGATCCTGTGCTCCACATAAGACTAAATCAAGAATTGCCTCCCCCTTAGAGGGGTTCCAGGACAAGCAGCTCCAAGAAGCAATCATCAACGGAGTCTAGAAATTCTACCTCTGCGTCCCATCTTGAGGTGACATGTACCCAGTCAATATGGGGGTACAGTAGTTGAAATCCCCCATTATTAGTGGGTATTCTGTTTTTTGTAGCCTCTCTTAACCTCCCTGAGCGTTTGACAATCATCATCCTAGAGGCCCTTTTGTGATGGGCACACACGTAGTAAGAGAGAGTCCTTGCCCCACAATGCGTCCAGTCTAAACAGACAAAGAGTGGAAGGGGAAACTGAGGAACAGAGCGGGGAAGGGACATGGCCAAGCACACACAACAGATCAGGGGCAGAGTGAAGAATAGAAGCTAGGTCTTGTGTTTCCCAGGTGCGTGGGCTGTGCACTAGGCCACACAGCCTCCCACAGCTCTGGCTATCTCTTGATTATTGAGATAATGGGGGCCATAGTGGTACCAAAGACAGACAGAGAAAACCCTGTGCCCTTCCCCCATCTCTCCCTTGTCAGTCAGGGGAGGGGAAGAGGCAGCTCCTTTGCAGACCTGCTTTCGCAGACCTTTGCCCTGACAACCCACATGGCTTCTTAAGCAGCTCCAGACGCCTCTCCAAAGAGGAATCATCCCAGGCAGCCAAGCTGGAGCTTGGGGCCCGGCATATCGGTTACACGGTTAATGTGCTAATCCGCCAAGGCGCAGTCCGTGGCCCCGCGGTACGTGCCCTGCTGAGATACCTGCTAATATTTATAGGCCTGGAGCAGCCCCCGAGGCCTCGGCTCCGCTGGCAGTTGATCAAAATGGTCATTGAGAAAAGCGAGAGGCGCTTGACGCGGCGTGGGATTCGGCAAAGCCCGGGCTGCTTAGGGACTGCCTCGCCTGGCACCGTGCTCCCAGCCTGTGGGGTGACCGGGGCATATGCGTCAGCACTGCAGGGGGGTGGGGAGCTGCAGCACCTGAATCAATACCCTGGACTGGGTGGGGGGAGATGTATTTTGGGGGAGGAGAAATAACACAGGAATTCTGGGTTCTTCCCCCTCGCCTCAAAAGTTTGTTGGACCCTGATGTCCTGTGTTGGTTTCTGGTGGGGCTGCCGCTCTTCCCAGCTCCTCCCTTCCATGCCAGACCCGGACCTGATCCTGCCAGCCCCTGGTCTGATCCTACAAGGAGTTACAGTCTCCTGGCTGGCGCTGAGGGAGCAAAGCACCTCCCAGGGGACGCTCCAGACCTTGGCAGCTCAGGTCCTGTGTTTCAGCGGTTGTGTTCAAAGCCGCATCCCCCGTGCCCATTAACATACCCTACTGAGCTACCCTGACCGAATCTGCTGCCCTGCCAAATGTGCAGCCCATGCCCCAGCCCTTCTGCCATGCAACCGGCTTAGAGCCATTAAACGTGACTACTGGTCTCTTGTCCATTGCATCTCTAGATTCTCCGTATTATTTAACGTGTGTCTGTAGCGTCGAGGGCCATGTGGCATCTGACCCAGGGAGCGCAGACACAGTCCTCACCCTAAAGCGCTAAAGTGACAGAATGCTGGAGGTGAAAAGAGGGATCGACTGAGAGAGGGATTAACGGAATAAGGCTATTAACAGCGCAGCAGGCTGGTTCCTAGCTAGCAGCAGTAGTAAGCTGTTACCCAAGCTGGTCACAGTTTTTTCCGTTGGACCTCTTCTGGGATTTCAACTATAAATAAACTTTTTTTCTGAAACGTGTGTCTGCTTTACACACACACACACACACACACACACACACACACGCCTCGCAGCCAAAATATTTCCATTTTTTCTATTTCAATGAAAAGTCAGAACCTTCAGTGAAAACGGGGGGGGTGGGAGAATTAGGTTTGGATGACATTTTCCACAGCAGCCAAGCTGTACTTTCGGAGCAGTCTTGCTGTTATTCTCTAGGGGTTTCGTTTCTGTTCCGCATCGGTTCTTAACCCGCGCTCATGGCCGCCGTATCTGAGCACCATCCAGGCATGCGTTACACGGCGTGACTCGCATCTGTCCCAAGTGGCTCGTTTTCTCCTCCACTCCCTCGGGAGAGAAGCGCGTGCAGTGGAGTATCTTGTTTTCGTAGGGTTGGCTTTTTTTTGCTGTGTGTTCCGCTGGCGCTCAGCCTGGTTGCTAGGCAACTCCGCAAGCTCACCTGGACCCACTGAGCTCCCTCCAAACGGTTGCGTTTCCTGACGGGGCTGGGGAGCAGCGGTTTGCTTCGCGAGCCTAACGTGGCAGCATACAGCCTGCTCAAGGCGTAACGTGCCCGCAGCTGCTCTCACTTCCGCTTCCTGCTCCAGTCCTTGCTCCCAGCCCAGTTCCTGCTGCACCCCCAACCTCTCTGCTCCGTCTTGGTTTCTGACTCTTGGCTCCATCCTGAACTATGATTCCAGCTCATCCGTCAGCTTAGGTTTGGCTTCTGACTCCAGTTCCGAGCTTAGTTTTTGGTCACTTGACCCTGACTCCAGCTTCACCCTTGGACTGGTGCCTGATTCCCGGATCTACGCTTGTCACTCCCCAAAGTGCCACCACAATCACCAGGCAAGGTTCTGCTCCACCCATTAGCTAGGCCACCCTGTGGCTTACGTTTGGTAGGGAAGGCAGGTCAAAGAAAGTCACCTTCCACTTGGAACGGAAGGTGGGGTGGGGTGGTCCTTAGTTCCTCGGGGAGTTCACTCCATTGTCTCCCTGCCCGTGTTGTAGAGCGTTTCCATTCTAACATTGGAGCACATGCGGACCAGTCGTTAAAGGAGGACCTGAAACACTGGTGGGTGACGCATTGGCTGTAGGCGGGCGCAGTGGTTGTTTCTCTCTTTAGCTTGTGAAGCAGCCTTCGCTGTATTTCACACGTGCTTGCCCTTTACTCAGTTCCTCTGACGGATGTGTGGCAATAACGATTATTAATTGGCTATGCGTCTGGTGTGCAAAAACTCTAACCAGCATTGGGATCCAGCTTCCAAAAGGCGGTTAAGAATTTAACGTGGCTTTCAATTCTTTTCCTCCCCAGGCCGGCAAGGCCTGCTCTCATCAATCACATCTGGAATGTGCTCTGCTGTCAAACGATGGGTGTGGTCCTAGGAGAAAAGCTGGTGCAAGTATAAATTGAAGCCCACAGAGAGGTTGCATTAGAAGCCTTGCATAGATCTTCCTGTCACGGCTTATAAAAACATCCCCCAGTTGTGTATTGCTAAGACTTCTTGCAGCATGTAATGCCCCTGTGCCTTGCTTCATTAATCTTGTCTGGTTTACAATAGCATTAGCGCCTTGCATTGTGTAAGGCTTGGATGTGGGGTGGGAAGAAGGCGTCTTGCATCAAAGGATCCCTTTGCAGAAAGGAGGGGAAGGGGCTTCTGTCCCTATGGTCTCATTGAGACTGAAATTCACTATCGCGGGAGGTGGTGGCTTTAAGATGCTTTGTAAATAAGGTCGGTAGCTTCACCAGACCGGATCCAATTTATAAAGGGGGGGGGGGGGGGCTTGCGGACGCTAAGAGCCCCGGTGATCCCATTGGGATGCTCTTTGACGAAATACGGGGCACCGCAGTGGAGTGCTGCAGGCAAAGCAACGTTCCTGTATCGTGAAGGGGCTGATGGAAAAACCTGCACCAGCCAAGACCGTCCAAGTTAATGCTGAGGTGAAGGCTTTAGGGCCAGGCAAGCTGCCGTTTGTGTGACCGCTGAGGAAGGATGGTCCGTGGCTAGGGGACTAGCCTGGGCCATGGGAGTCCTGGGGTCAACCTACAGGTTACCAGTGGGATTCAAACCTGGAACCCGCAGCAGTAAAAGAGGGCAGGTCTCCCGCTTGAGCTCAGGGAGTAACTCCAATAGCTGGTAGCGGCAGGAGACCAGTGTCCGCTAGTGGAGGATGCAAGACGCATTCAGTTAGCGTGAGTTACAGTCACTGTTGGTATTTGGATTGTGGGTCATGCCTGGGAGCCCAGTCGTGAACCAGGACCCCACGGTGGTAGGCGCTGTCTGCACACAGAACAAAGTGATGAGCCCTGCCCTTTATACACTAACAGAAACACAAAGGGAGTGAGATAATGGAGTTTAGTGGACCAGCTTCTGTCCCATAAAAGAGATTCCCCCACCCAGCTTGTCTCTCTAATGTCCTGGGACCAATAGGGCTCTCTGCATTATGCACTAATAGGAACAAGTGTCCTGGGGGCCTCTTTATTGCCCTGTCTTGGTAGTTGAAGCTCTTTGGGGCGGGCCCAGATCCTCAATGGGAATTAGGTCCCTAAATCTCTTCAAGACTCTCTGGGCCCAGGTCATTGTGTCTTGCATGCTGCGCTCAGAAGGTCAGCGACGCTTTACAAATAACGGAAAGGGATCCGGCTCGGGAGCTCTGGGTGGGGAGCTGTGGTTTTACGGTGACTTTTTCAATCTCTGACGGAGGCGCCGACTCAGTTTCATTTAACGTAGCAGGCTTTTGGGGTCGTGTTAGAAACGGACAGAGGGGCAAAGGTCCCACCAGCTGTTCTGAGTGACTGACACTCTTGCTGCACGGGGAGAGGGGGAGGCGATATTAATAGTTGAGGCAGGACTCCGACACCCAGGCACTCTGCCGCTAATGAGCGTTACGTGCGCCGAAGATTCGCTGCGTTCCCTCTACCGGCTCGCGGGCTTCCCTTCCTGCAAACAGCTGCTGAGAAACGCTTGCATGAGCCATGAAGGAAACGGCTTTGAAAGGGGATGAATCTCTGTGCTGTGTCAGTGCACCCCTCCCTTGACGGCTTTAGAGCACTGCTGCGGTGTATTGTTAAAGAAAAGGAGATTCTAGTGCCCAGCTTAACAAAGGATCATCCATAATAACTAGCCTGGCTGGGTCGCTGAATGCACCCTTATCCGTGGGACCTCATCAGTGGAACTTTGCCATGCAGACGGCTCTGTTTTAATTGCTGCTGCTGTTAGATGTACTGTGGTAATGCCCGCCTGCCCCAGTTGGGGATCAGGGCTCCAGTGTGCAGGGAGCTGTACGTGCATCTAACATAAGATGCTCCGTGCCCCCAAAGAGCTTACAGTCTGGATATATTAATTTCTGTCCCCTATCTTGGGAATTGGGATCGTCACATAATGATCTGGAGCGTTTGCCATTAAAGGGATTAGAGAGACAAGGTGGGAGGGGGAATCTCTTTTATAGGACCAACGCCTGTTGGGGAGAGAGACAAGCTTTCGCACCCCACAGAGCTCTTCTGCAGGTGTTGGCTCACAGACGTCTCTCTCTCACCCACAGAAGTCGGTCCAATAAGAGATTGCCTCCCCCTCTCTAATACCCTCTGACCAACCGTGCTGCATACGCTTAAAGGTGTTTGCCCAGGGCTTGCTTTGCTAACTGCAAACGATCTGGAACCCTTTCCAGTTAACCTACCGTCTTTCAGCCTCTTTAAAGCCGCAACGCCGCTGCGGGGCGTGACGCGCTTGCTGCCTATTCTTGGGGAGGAAACGTTGCTGCTCTTCACCTAAGCCATGCAAAGTGTGTGCCCGGAGAGCATGTTCGTTATCGAGAGCAGGGGTCATGCCACCGGTGCTTCAGCTGTTCGTGTAGATCAACGCTGCCCGCAAGCAGCAAAAGTTGCCAGGGCTCCTGCAACCGCCGATGGCCCACACCGCCCGCCGGGCAGCAGAATGGCTTTCGCCTCCTTCCAAAGAAGGACGTGATCGCGTGTGGGACAGTGCTGTGGCCCCGATCCTGCTCCCATTCCTGAAGCTAAGCCCCTGCTTACGGTTGGGGATTTCAAATCCCTACGGTAGTCAGGCGCCCGACTCCTGAACTGGCTTCTCTTGTCATTTGGGCACCTAACTCCATGATGCTCCAGCCCAAAGGAGTGCTACCGTCCCAAGAGACCCCACGGTGTACCAGTGCACCCCACACTCAGCCTGGCTTAGATGTCAAGCTCGTTAGGCCAGGGGCTGTGCTGCCGCTCGTACATCATCAGCCCCTAACACACAGCTGGGGATAAACCCCCGCTCCCCCCAGTGAGGTTTCTGGGAGTCTCTTGGAGCAGTAACCTGATGTTGCCAGAATGGACCAATCTGATGGCATTATCCTGGGAGTTATCTATGGTCCCCGTGACAATAGCATTGGAGCCCCTCCCAATCTCCCAGCCCTCCTGTGAAGTGGGGCATTATGGGAACCGTTATCCCCATTTTACAGATTGTGATCTGGGGCACAGAGAGGCTAAGTGACTTGACCACGGTCATATAGTGAGTTTGGTGGGTCTTTCCCACACGTTCAGGGTCTAACTGATCACTGTATTTGAGGTTGGGAAGGAATTTTCCCCCATGTCAGATTGGAAGAGACCCTATGGGGGTTTTCGCCTTCCCCTGCAGCGTAGGGCACGGGTCACTTGCAGGTTTAAAGTACTGTAAATGGTGGATTATCTGTCACTTCAAGTCTTTAAACCGTGATTTGAGGACGTCAGTAACTCAGCAGAGGTCAGGGGTCTATTTCAGGAGTGGGTGGGTGGGTGAGGTTCTGTGACCTGCGATGTGCAGGAGGTCAGACCAGATGATCACCGTGGTCCCTTCTAACCTTACAGTCGGTGAGTTTTCCAAGCCATAACAAATAACCACTGGGCCACGGGGTGGAGATGCATGTAAAGAAGCGTGTGCTCACCTGCTATCTCCTCTTCCCCCTTCTAATCACCACTCCAAACCACAGCCATGCGAATGGTTTAAAACCAGCAAGTATCGCACGCTGCGCTGCGGCTGTGCCTAGAAAGGGAGCAGCGTTTATAACTCTCGTCGCATAGCTGGAAAACCTAGAAGCTAAAGGAAACCGGGTGGGTGAGACAGCGATCTGGCTGCGTTTCAGGACTCTGCTTCATGCAGCCTCCCCCGTTTCACCACTGCCTCTGCTCACCAGCTGACCCGGCAGTGGCGCTCTCATAATAAACGATCTGTCGTGTTTCCTACCTACTAGGCCAAGCGCCGTGTTTAACTTCCTCTGACACGGGGCGGGCTGGGCCCTGCAGAGCCAGGCTCTCCGGGCCCCTCCCTACAGGGGATGCACCGACAGGCGGGTGTTTGTCATGTTCTCCCACCCCGGGTGCCTTGCGAGTGATCTCTTCTCTTCCTTCTCTGTGCACAGTTGTACGAGCTGGATGGCGATCCCAAGAGGAAAGAATTCCTGGACGACCTCTTCAGCTTTATGCAGAAGCGAGGTGAGCCCTGCTGTATTGTCCTGGCGAGCTTGCACTACTGTGCATGTGTGTTCCCTCTCCCCTCGCCATCTCAGGTGAGATTCAGAGCTCCAGGTTTTATTTTCTTGCTTAATATTATTGCCTCAAGGTGAAAGCTCTCGCCGGCCTAATCATAGAATATCAGGGTTGGAAGGGACCTCAGGAGGTCTAGTCCCACCCCCTGCTCAAAGCAGGACCAATCCCCAACTAAATCATGAACATGAACCTCTCCGCACATGGGGATCAATCCTGCTGCACTGAAATGGGTGGCACCTCTGTCCCCACTGACTTCAGTGGAGCAGGATTGGGCCCCTCGTTCCAGTGGCTTTGCTTTCTTGACTTTTCATCCTTTGGGTCTCGGTTTGCCAAAGCCCTACATACGACCATTCATTCTCCGCTTGATATCCCCCCATCCCTGCTTCTGGGCAAGCGCCTCTCCCTTCTTAAATGCGGTTTGTTTCCTTCTTTCCCGCCCCGTTGTAACAGAGATCCTTGCCTGCTGTGCACGGATGCAGCATCCTTGATTTGGTCACTGAGCAGTAATTTGCTTCCATTGTCTCTTCTGCTCATCTCTCCCGCTGTGCATCGCTTCATATTGTTGAGCGGATGTGATGCTGCATCAGAAACTTTGCTACCAGGATTGATAAGCGGCTGCTAGAATCCCCCTTTCCTCCCGTGCAGCTTCACTCCGTAGGTAGAATCCACAATTTCCAGCCGCTCCTTCAGGCTTTTCAAACATGCCTTTGGCTTGGGAGCAGGGAGCTGGTGCATTCACACCGCGCAATAACAATGAACAGAGTCAACCCAGCAAAGCGGCTCCGTGGCAAACACCATGGAGCGGACGAAAAATCCGGCCCAATATTTTCAAAAGCAATTAGAGATTTTCTTTTTTTCGTGCCTCCTTTTTCAGAAGTGCCGAACTGGCCACTCTCTGAAAATGAGGTCCCTTGACGGTGTCTCAAGTCAGGCACCCCAAATTGCTCATCACTTTTGCCATATCTAGGCCTGTGGCATTAAAGGGGCGCTGTCAAGTTAGAAATATATATATTGAATTCCTTTCTTTGATACAAAAACACCTTGGATGAATACATCTGACAGAGTTTGAGCCATTTTTGCTGTTTATGCCGGTTGGCTTGTTCACTTCCTGCATTTCTTAGTGTGGACAGTGGAAAGAGACGAGCCACTTTCACTTTGCTTATCAGTTTTGAGTGGCTTTCTTGTTCTGGCTCCTTTTGCGGGAGCCCGGCCCTGCTGCGTTTGGGTTGTTTAAAACTGCTTCCGCTGGCCTTTAAATTTGTTAAACAAAAATTTTAAAAAGTGGGAACATTTCTACAGACCTTAAAGCTTCCCAGCAGCAGAATCCCAGCAGTTTTAGTTTTTGCCAAAACCTAAATTTGGCCCTGCTTCAGCAGGGTAGATCTCTGCACGGGGGTGAAATACAGGCCCGTGCAGCGAAGCTACACTCTGGCTGGACCAGATCCTCTGCCAGTATGAATTAGCTTAGTTCTGCTGACCTGACCAATATATACCAGCTGAGGATCGGGCCCATAGAAATCAATAGGATTGCTTCTATACTACACCAAAACATGCAGTGACCATCCATGAGCATAAACCCCTTGAGCCCCATCTACGCTGCAGAACAACCCTCGAGGGGTGAAATTGGCCCTAGCATAACTTCCCCACACATCCAAGCCAGAACACCGAGCAGAGCGTTAGGGTACAGCCTTGTGGGAAGAAAATCTAGTTTTCCTCAGGACATCAAGCCAATATTTGTGGTTTTGGGGTAGTGAGGGACTTCTAAGACATTTGTGTAAATATGAAACTGCTATTGGTGTAGGAGAGAGGATCAGCAGGGAGCATATGGGGAAGGGGATCAAGGAGAGGCGTCACCGGGAAAGACAGTGCACCGGCCCCTGTATGGGCTGGGAAACCGGAGCAGGAAATCTTGCGGCACCTACGGAGAGGCCTGTGCAAACCAGCTCCGAGACACGGCATGAGAGTGTCGCCGCCGGTGCGTGTGACTCAGTGCTGAGGGGCTGGTGACCTGCACTGAAGTCGCCCGGGTCCGGATGCGCCGCTGGCCTCTACTGGATGGAATCTGAACTGTCAGTGTGTGTGTCTTAGGCCCCTGAGCCGCTCACGGGTTACAGCGAGTACCTCAGCCTGTTCCGCGGGAGCAGGAGGATCTGAATTCACTGCAAAGTGCTGCGTGGCTATCGCATGCAGTGTAAGGATAGCCAGGAATTCACACATGCCCCTGGGTTTGGGATAATACCTGGCGGGGATAAGACAGGGCAAGTGGGAGTGGAAAATAGACCCGAAGTAGAACTAGAGCTTGTAAGGTTTTGGGGTCGGGACGGACTGGGGCTCGTAGGTGGGGTGGGGAGGAGGCTGATCCCAGCTGGCTTCAAACCTTCCCCCTTGAGGGGGATGGTGGCAGGACGGAGGCGTGTTGAGGGGGAGAAGCCGGTCCCCATCTCCCAAGCAGCCCTGGGTCAGGGAGGCGATTTCCAGCCAGCCGCCTCAGAGATGCAAAAACAACTCTGCAGCTGTGTTTACAATGGCCAAGGGGCTGGCTGTTTGCCTCAGCAGAGGGCTCGGGTTCCCGAGGAAAGCAGATGGTGCTGCCGCTTGCGTGGGGCCTTTTGTCAAGCAGGCAGCATCTAGGAAACGGGGCAGGGGGAAAGAATCAGCCAGGCGCTTTCCCAAGTTTACTTATTCCATCCTCTGGGTCCTCTCCCAGCCCCCGGCGCTTCCACAAACAATGCGGCCGGCAAGGTGTGGGCTCTCCTCGACTGGGGGAGGGAAGGGAGGAGCCCCAGCCAACGCGGGGCTGAAATCAACATGCTTCCAAGGCAGGAAAGGTCACCCTCCAGAGCGGCTGGAATTCGTGGCGGATATTACTGTGTGCAGGAACCTTGGAAAGCTGTTCTCGGAAGCTAATTTCCCATGGTCGGAGGGAAAGTTTTGGGGAGCATAGGAGGCCTCTAAACAACGGGGCTTGTCCATCTGGCCAAGAGTCAGTTAGGAAGACAGGGCCTGATTTCATCTTGTAGTAATTAATACTTTATGTAACGCTCTTCATCGGTGGCTGTCAAAGCTCTTGAAAGAGCATCGCTGTTGCCATTTTCCAGAAGGGCCGGGGCGGGGGGAAACTGAGGCACAGACTTTCCAGAAGGTCACCCACAGGCCTCAGCTGAGCGAGGAACAGAATTCAGCCATTCCAACTCCCAGCCCCATGCCCTCCCCACTCAACCGCGCTGCCTGCCAAAACTACCAGGAGGAGGATGCCGAAAGCAAATTGCACGGGTGTGTCAGCAGAATATAGGGAGAACAATGCGAGGTGGTGAACAGCAGGTGGGCAGGCTGAGTTTACATGGCAGTGGTATTCCTGGAGGGTAGGTGGCCGGTCTAAGCATGAGCGTTGAACCTGCAGGACAAATTCACGCCTCTTGGAATTCCCTAGCAAGGCTGCAGTGGAGAATGACAAGGTACAGACTGAACACGAGACCTGTATGTTTGACACGCTTGGATCTGCTCACTCTTGGCCTTGCCCACCTCAGAAATCGCACCCAGGTCCTGGGGAAATACATTTAGCCTTATTGGAGGAAAAAAGCCACCGGATTTTCTATTGGGACGGCACATCGATTATAAACTCCCAGGTGAAACCTCATGCAGGTGCTGGCAGACTCAACACAGCATTGCTTGTGCACGGTCAGCAAATAACAATTATCCTAGAATATCAGGGTTGGAAGGGACCTCAGGAGATCATCTAGTCCAGTGGTCCCCAACCTTTTTCATCTGGCGGGCGCCGGACGACGAGCCACCGAGGACCGTGGCTGGCGGATGAGCATCTGCCGAAATGCTGCCGAGAAGCGGCAACGTCAATAGGCGTCGCTGCCGAAACGCCGCGTCATCCAGAGGCGTCGCCCCTGAAATGCTGCCGAAAATCGGCGGCATTTCAGCGGCAACGCCTCTGGATGACGCTGCTTCTCGGCAGCTGCTCGTCTGCCAGACAGTATGCAGGCGCACATAGATGCCCTGGCGGGCGCCATGACACCCACGGGCACCACGTTGGGGACCACTGATCTAGTCTAACCCCCTGCTCAAAGCAGTACAGATCCCCAGACAGTTGGTTTTTTTTTTTTTTTTACCCCAGTTCCCTAAATAGCCCCCTCAAGGATTGAACTCACAACCCTGGGTTTAGCAGGCCAATGCTCAAACCACTGAGCTATCCCTCCCCCTTTCATGCAATGCGCAGGCTAAACGTGGCTGGGGTTGATCAGTGGCAGACAGCCACCGTAAGCTGCTCCCACCAAACACGTTGAGACCTTCAGCTCAAGTGGCAGGAGCCTGTTCCGGGTTAACTGCCCAGGGATCCGAGTGAGGGCTGAAGAGCTCTGGGGTGAGAAGATGAGGCAGACGTTTCAGGCCTACCACCTTTTCCTCGTCGGTCTGTGACTCCTTGGGTGAACTCTTTCTGCTCTGGTGCAGTCCCTGTGGCAGGCATGAGCAGCGAATGGACAGGGCCGGATTCAAGTGTAGGGACTAGAGGTCCTGGCCTAGGGCCCGGGCTCCCGGAGGCATGTGATGAGATCCAAAATCTCAGCCTTCAAGGCAGCAGGGGCCCAGCAGATCATCTAGTCTGACCTCTTCTGTAGCCCTGGTTGCCAGCACCTGCCCACAGGCCCAGCAACGGGAATTAGGGCAAAATATTACAGCTCCCAGGAGACTAGACTGTGAGGTGCCACAGGCAGAGAATAGGGAAGCGATTAAGTGAGATGTGCCCCGATAATCCCGGCAAGTGACCCGCACCCTATGCTGCAGAGGAAGGAAAAAAAATCCTCACGGTCATTGCCAGTTTGACCTGCGGAAAATTCCTTCCCAGGCCCACGTATGGGGATCAGTTTGACCCTGAGCCATGTGCGCACCAACCAGCCAGCCTTAACATTGCTAGCAATCTTAAGAGTTGAAAAGGGGACCTGAGTGTATCTGACACGGGAACGTCTGCCTGAGTCTGCAGACAGCCTGAACTAAGAGGTGTGACCTGTCCCATTCAGCCTCGCGCTGAGACCTGCTGCCTCGCCCAAGTAGGGGCAGGGCTATGGCAGGCGTGAGGGTGGGAACACGGGAGCTAGGGACTTGGGTTGCAGGCTGGCTGCTGTTCACGAGGGTTCAGAATAGCCTGGGTTCCTCTGAGACCCTCCCTCATCACCAGGTTTCAGAGCCTGAGCTCCAGCCACACCCTGGACATCTACACTGCTATTTTTAGCCCTGCGTGCCCAAGTCAGTTCACCCAGGCTCCGAGACTCGCTGCCACGGGTCTGTTGTGGCCGGGTAGACATACCCCAGAAGCTCTCGGCTCCTGGTTAGGGACCAGAATAAGTGCCCAGATTTTTAAACGAACAAAGCACGTTCTTTTGAAAATCTGCCCCGTAAGGTTAAAACGCTGAGCTGGGTCTCAGGAGATCCAGACGTCATTTCCAGCTCCGCCACCGTCTCCCTGTGTGACCTTGAGCAAGTCACTTAATCTCCCTTCCCCGTCTGTAAAATGTTTCCTCTCTCTTGTCTGTCTAGACAGTAAGCTCTTTGGGGCAGGGACTGCCCCGTGCTCTGCGCATGCGCAGCGATGGGGCCCTGATCTCTTACGGCCTCAAGGCGCTACCACCGTATCAATAATCTCTGTTGCTGACAGAGGCTGCAGCTCAGCCCCATGGCAGTAGCTGCGGTTTAACAATACCCCCCTCCGCCCCCGGCCTGTTTCCCTTCTTCCGGGTAGCAGCCATAAATTAGCAGCAGCACCACGGGTGGGGATTTTGTTTCTTGCTTTTAAAAAGGCAATAAATCAATAAAGGAAGAGGCGGGAGAGGAGAAATCCTCCTTGGCTTCCCCCGACTTCGGACTTTGCCACCTCCCTCCCCCGCCCTTTGCACCCTTCCCCCCTACAATAAACCAGAGGTCAAGACCCCCCCCCTCCACCCCTCCCCCGGCTTGTCTGATTGAATCATCGGCATGATTCTTCAAGCAGCTATTGATGAATGGATGTATTACAGCCCCGTCCCCCTCCCTGAATATACGTGGTCTCTCTGCCGCTTTGTATAAACATCCTGTGTCCGCGTTCCCCCCTCCCCCCCGCCCCCTTTCCCAGCCACTCTCGGCCCCAGCTCTGCACTAGGGTGTTTGGTTCAGAATGATACTGGCTGGAACCAGCTGTTTGCTACGTGTAGCCTTAAAGCTGGTCACGTGACTCGTTGCAGACGACTGTTCTACAGATGGGAAAATTAGTCCACAAACTGATTGTGTAAAAGAGAGAGAGAGAGTGTGTGTGTGTGTGTGTGTGTTGTGTTGTTTGGTTGTCATTGTGGTGGTGGCTATTTTCTTTGACAAATGTCCGTGCACGATTGCTCAGTGGATTGTTTTT
The DNA here is from genome assembly GCF_013100865.1 of Trachemys scripta elegans. NCBI lineage: Eukaryota > Metazoa > Chordata > Testudines > Emydidae > Trachemys > Trachemys scripta. The sequence continues at coordinate 5,298,513 of NC_048319.1, read as the reverse complement.
TTCCCAGTTTCCGATTGGGGCCTGCGCCGGTGTTCGTAGCGTGCCCCTCCAGGTGGTCGCTGGATTGAACTAGCCAATTCTGAAGTTCTAGTCTTAGACCGGGCTCCTCACCCGAGTATCTGAGCGCCTCCCAGTTGTGTATTAAGTCATGCAACTGACACCCCTCCCGTAGTGGCCGTGACGCATGGGCAGCGGAGTTGGTCGGGTTTTTTTTTAATACATGCGTTGCTCTGTGTCGATGGGCGCGAAGGCTGGTCAAAGATAACATGCTTGGCTCTTGGAGTGGAAGGTGGGGAGGTTTGGGATGGGCTGTTGTTCCCGGGGCAGCTTGTGCCACGGTCCGGGACCAGCCACCGCAGACGTTCCATCTCTAGCAGGGCGGGCTCGGCTTCCGGCCCCTGATTGGACGACGTAAGACCAGCGAGTCTGGTGCCAAGACGCCTGTTGGCGCACGAAGGCCCAGCCCTGCTTGCAATGGGCTGGGTCCTACCCATCATGCCAAGCTGTGAGGAGCTGGACTTAGTGCAGGGAGAGACAGAGGGCTGGGGTGGGGCAGGATCCTTCCCCCAGTGCCCGCGCACGACAAAGCAGCGGCTGCGCTCCCATCCATCTACTACTGCAGCCTCGAGGTCACGATGCCACCTCCTTGGGATCGGGCGTCGCTGGTTGACCCAGGTTAGCCACATCCCAAGGACGTGATCCAAACCCCAATAACGTCACGGGCAGCTTTTTCCCCTTGACTTCAGCGGGTTTTGGATCAGGTCCCAATTTCTCCTTCCCTCCCCTGCCATGAGCCGGGATACAGCCGGGCAGCTAGGTTCAGTGGCATGCAGGGGTTGGGGATCCCTCCCACACGCCTTTTGCTGAGGGCAGGGAACTCGGGCTGCACAGGGGCTGGGGCAGCTTCAACCCATTAGGTTGGAACCATGTGGTCCATCCATCGCGGACTGTAAGCTTGATGGGCAGAGTCTGTCTTGCATGCAGTGTTGGCACTCAGCCCCCCCCTTGTCTAGCCCTATGGGGTAAGGGGGGGAAGTCAGTCTCAGAGGGCCATCAAACCCTAGGGCCCTAGCTACCATTGATACACCAATGATGTGGGGTCTGCAGAGATCCCACGGTAAGAACTGGCTTGCGGCCATGTGAGTCTGATCCGGATTGAGCTCACTGCACCTCCATGGTGTCAGAGGGAGGCACTGTGCTGGGGTGGGGTGAACAGTGGGGACTGCACCCTCTAGGGGAAGCCCCCGTACTGCTTAGCTGATTTCTCATATCATATGATTGAGAGGGCCTTGCCCATCTCGTCTCTCTCTCTCACAGCTCAGGGTATGGGTTCCGCTGGCCTGGATCTCCCAGGGCAGGTGTGGGGAAAAACTAGAGCCAACCTGACTTTGCTCAGCCCTCAGAGGGCAAACCCCACGGGCCTGGAAAGGTTCCCATTAGCTTTGGACCAGACGCTCTTTGCTCTGCGTTGTAGGAAACTGGGGAGCCAAGGGGGTTTGCAGAAAACTTTTACTTTTCTTTTGTTTGGGGGGAGGGAGGGGAAGGTTGTTTTTTCCCCCTCCATGGAAAAGTTTGTTTTCCAATAAAAAATGCAAACTTCAAATCCTTCCTCTCCCCTTTTCTCATTCTCCTCCCGCTTTCCAGTGACAAATGGGAGAGGAGACAGCCTGGGTAGGCGGCGCATTGACAAAACAACACCTGTTTGGCTTTAAAAGCTAAAAAAAAAAAAAAAATTTTGAAAAACTGGAACATTCCAAACAGAATGAAAATGTTGGTGAAAAATCTTGTTCACGTTTTCTGGAGGGAGGGGGGGGTCCCCAGAGACTTTTTATTTTTTAAGGCTGTTTTTCATTGAAAATTTGTTTTTGAAAGAACGAACGACCAAATGTAAGATCCTCCTTAGACAATCAGCTCTACGGGCAGGGCCCTCGTCTATGTTCTGAGGGTCACCAGGCACATTGTTATTAATTATTTGTATTACTGCAGTACCTGGAAGCTGCAGTCCTAGACTGGGGCTGCATTGCGCTAGGTGCTGTACAAACACACAACAAAATGTCAGCCCCTCTCTAAAGAATTTACAATCTACGTATAAGAGAAGAAAGACATGGATGAAGCTGGGAGACAGGGCGGGGAGCACAAGAAAACAGTGAGATGATGTCATCTTGTCCCTATAACAGTCTGCATCCAGTTTTTATAATAGACACATCCTTAAAGTATCCTCGGCCTGGCCCCTATCCCGGGATTTTTATCAGGAATGACACTGACTCTCCTGCAGTTTTGGTCTCTTGGGGCATTGGGGGCTGGGAAGGTGGGGGACCCTCTGTAGCCCTGTTTGGGAGAGAGAGACTCTCAGGGAAAGTTTCGGGCTCAAGCCCGGTTAGCCCCTAGTCTCCGTCTTGGAGCGTGAACACAGATTTGAAGGCATTGGCCCATTTGCCCCCTCTGGCCCCGCCAAGAGCAGTGTCTCCGCTGTGATCCCTTGTGGGTTTTTAAATCCAGCTCACCAGAGCAGACGGGACCTTCCGGTCCGTTGCACAACAGTTTGGTGTCTCATGCTCTGGGACGGTGGCTTCTGCCTCTTCCGCTCTCTGACGAATTCCCTCGTCCTCTTAAAAGCCCCATTGCTGGGCTTTGGTTGCTAGCGCCACCTGCTGGACATGACCGAGCTGGTGTCTGTAAGCTCCTCTCCCTGCACTGGATGTGCGGAGGAGCTGCTGACGTCTCAGGGCGAGGATCTGGGGAGAGTGACGTGCATCTGACGCTAATGCAAAGACAGAGCGGTGGAAGATGGCCAAAGTATCCTGTGTGGGGAGGGTTGGGTTTCTCGCTCCATCATATCCTTTTCCTATCCACCGCCAGTCACTTCTGTGGTACCTCCCTGCCCCCTACCACGTTCCAGGAGCTGTCGCTGATCAGGGCAGGGTGGCAGATAAGTCCAAGAAAATAGGCAGTGGGGTCTCTATATCAGCCCAGTCCAATACACCAGGCTCCTTCAAATGACCGGCCCCGGCCCAGCAGAGCAGGGCAGGGATGTGAATAAAAAAATGTTTAAATAGTACCCTGCAAATAGGCAAACCTCCCCTACCCACAATCGGATACCAGCCAGGCGTGCTGGGAAGGGAGCTGGGGTTGTTCCTGTGCTAAGCACAGATGAAACGGCCAGTGGAATTTAGGGGACCTTTCCATGCTACTACGAAAAGGATTTTCTTCAAAAACTTGTCACAGGCACACTCGGGATAAAGAAGATCTCATCTGAAGGACAAGTATTTCCTTCCTCGTGTTAATCACACATTATAGTAGATCCCAGAGACCCCAGCTGAGATCGTGGCCCCATTGTGCTAGATTCTATAATATACATGTGGTTAGGGGCAGTCCCAGCCCTGAAAAGCTAGAAAGGCAAAGGAGGAAGGGAGGGAAACTGAGGCACAGAGCAGGGAGGTGACTTGTCCGAGAGCTAGGGATGGAATCCAGGGTTTCTGAGTCCCAGTTGCACCTTGCTCCTCCGTTTCATGGCCCCTGGCCCAGCTCTCTCCAGCATACTGACCTCCCCCACTCCACAGGGACGCCCGTCAACCGAATCCCCATCATGGCCAAGCAAGTGCTGGACCTGTACATGCTCTACGTGCTGGTGACCGAGAAAGGGGGCCTGGTGGAAGTGATCAACAAGAAGCTGTGGCGGGAGATCACCAAAGGGCTCAACCTGCCCACCTCCATCACCAGCGCTGCCTTCACGCTACGCACTCAGTAAGTGCTGTGGGATCCGGGGGGCGGGAGGGGGCTTTCCCTGGGCAGGTGGGAGACCACCCTGCCCTTCCATCCAGCTGGCCTAGTGCTCGATCCCAGCTGCTCACAGCAGTGGGAGATCCCAGCCGCCGTTCCTTAGTACAGCAAGGGCCAGAGGTGGCTGGTGGGGGGATCAGCTACTGTTTAAGGGGGGTGTGGGGGGTGCTGGGTCCCCTCCCCGTTTCCCGGATTCATAGAATCATAGAATCATAGAATATCAGAGTTGGAAGGGACCTCAAGAGGTCATCTAGTCCAACCCCCTGGATTGCCCTGCTGGAGCCGCACCCGCTCTCTCTTCCCCGCCCCGGATGGAGAAAGGGGCCTCTGTAGCTAGAGGCTGATCTAGACTCGCCCCTGTTAAGGATCTCTGGTTTGGCTGGTGCAGGCCAGAGCGTCGGTGTCTCCAAACCTCCTGCTGCCCCTGCCCAGATGGGGAGGGGTTGGGGCTACAGAAATCCCTTTCGCTTGAAGGCATGGAGGCGGCGCGGCCCTGGGGAAAAGGCACCTCTGGATCAACGCCGACAGGCACCCGTGTTAGCTGCTGGCCTGCGGGAGCCGCCTCCTCGGCGGGTGGGCTGGGAGGTTTCTCGGGCGGGCAGGGGGCGGCTGGTGCCGCGGGCTGAGCGAGGCGTTTCCTCTGGCAGATACATGAAGTACCTGTACCCCTACGAGTGCGAGAAGCGAGGACTCAGCAACCCCAACGAGCTGCAGGCCGCCATCGACAGCAACCGGCGAGAGGGCCGCCGGCAGGGCTTCGGGGGCTCCCTCTTCACCTACTCCCCCAGCGGCACCCCCAGCCTGCTCTCCTCCCCCAAGCTGCAAGTGCCTGGCCTGGGGCTGGCGGGGGCCACCAACGGCGGCCCCATCGGCCCCGGGCAAAAGATAAAGAAAGGTAACGGCTTGGCTGGCGCCCTGCTTGGCATGAGTGGACTGGGCCGTGGGCTGCGGGTTAAAGCGATGGGGAGAGCGAGGGAGTAAAGGCCTCAGGGTTTGGCTCTTTTAGCTGGAGCTTTTCACCCCGTAGTTTCAGAGCCCTCCGGAGCGGGGAGTTAATAACATTCGTATGGCACTCATGGGCAAATGATGGCAGAGCAAGGGATAGAACCCACGAGTCCTGAGTCCCAGTCCCCCCCTGCTCTAACTACTAGACCCTGCTCTCCTCCAAGAGCTGGGACGAGAACCCAGGAGTCCTGATTCCCAGTCCCCCCCTGCTCTAACTACTAGACCCTGCTTTCCTCCAAGAGCTGGGACGAGATCCCAGGAGTCCTGATTCCCAGTCTCCCTGCTCTCTTTCTTCTAACGCTGGAAAGAGAACCCAGGAGTCCTGGCTCCCAGGCCTGCGCTCAGTCCACGCCGCTACACCGGCCCCTTTACATGGTGCCACTTTAATGTCAGAGTCTCAGAGCAATTTATAACCATTAACGGAGCCATTGGGATTGTTCTGCTCACCCACCATAAAACAAGCCAGGATTATCCCTAGTCTACCACTGGGGAAACTGAGGCAGAGTGCGGGGAAGTAATTTGACCCAGGTCGTACAGGAAGGCAGCTGGGACCTAGGTGTCTTGAATCCCAGCCCCCCTGGTCTAACCACTAGTCTTCAGTGCCACGCCCGTGTGAATCAATGCTTGTGAAAGGAGAGTACCATACGAAGGAGCCATCCCATACTGCAGCAGGGAGCTGGCTGGGAAGGCTGGGTGTACGTAAAGCTTGTTTCTCGTGCACATGAAGAGTCTGGCCTGGACCGGCCCTCGCGAGCTCACGGGACTCCCGTGCCCTCTCCTTGTTGCAGAAGAGGATTCCCCCATCCCGATCACCATGCCCAGCCGACTCCCTGTGTCCCTGGCTGGCCACCCGGTGGTAGCGGCCCAGGCAGCGGCCGTGCAGGCGGCCGCCGCTCAGGCCGCGGTGGCCGCTCAGGCCGCGGCCCTGGAGCAGCTGCGAGAGAAGCTGGAGTCCGGGGAGCCTCCGGAGAAGAAGCTGGCTCTGGTGACGGATGAGCAGCAGAGGCTGATGCAACGGGCCATTCAGCAGAACCTCCTGGCCATGACGGCGCAGCTACCCATGAGCATCCGCATTAACAGCCAAGGGACCCGCTCGCCAGGTGGGCAGCGCTGGGGCTGGCGTGGGGGGAGGGAGAGAAAAGGGAGGCGGTCGCACTGTGGATCGTCCCCAGAGGTTAGTCTAGGGGCCCCCAACCCTATCCCAGCCCGCTGGAGTAAGGCCACCCCGTGCACGGGTCGTCGGCAGTGGGGATTGAACCCGGGACCTCTGATTCTTAAATGTCGAGCCTCCACTGCATGAGCTAAAAGAGCTGTCCCCAGCTCCCTGTCCCATGCTTGGGCCGCTCAGCCAGGCCTTTTCCCCTCTCCCAGCATAGGAAGGGCTGTTTTACTAGCCCGGGTTTAAAAACAAGCGCCTCTTCCGTGTCACGTCTGATCCGGTCCCTCTCCCTGTCCCAAAAGCATTTCCTGGCACTGTGCTGGCCCCACTTTTAGCAAATCTGAAGACACAAATCCCAAAGCTGCTGGTGTCTTGCGAAGCCGGGTTTGATTCCCAGGGCCTCTGCTCCTGCTTTTGGTACCAGACCCCTAAACCAGCCTTGTCCGGAGGGCTCGCTTTTCATTCTCCCCGTCCTTTTTCCCACCCGCTGGTTTCCATGTATCCCTGCTGCCTGTCCAATAGGACCACAATAACATTTAAAGGCAGACCCGGATGCTAAGACCCCCATCTGTAAATGGAGAGGGATTTTTTTACCATCCCTGTTAATAGCTGAGAGGAAAGGATTTGGGGATGGCGTCCGCAGGGTTCTGTGATCCTGGCGGGTCAGGATGGCCTTGTTCTGACTGAGCACTTTGTTTATAATCTGATCTATCCTGCTGCAGAAAACCGTCAGGACTCCGGCATGAGCCTGGCCAGCAACGGCACGAACAGCATCAGCATGTCAGTGGAGATCAACGGCATCGTCTATACAGGTAAGGGGAACGCGGCTGGGCCTCCGTCTCTGCCTCTCGCTCCGCCCCTCCCCAGCCCCCTGCTGGCCCAGACAAACAGCAAAACACGGCTCTCCCCGGTGATCGCGTTGACGTGTAACTGTGAGACGATGCCCCAGTAGCCCCATCGCGCCAGGAGCTGTACAAACCGAGAGCAGGCTGTCTGATCAGAGCCCAGGCTCTGGTCTCAAGGTTCCTATTCTGCAGTCCCTTTCCAGCCTTTCCGGCAGGGCCGGCTCCAGGCACGAGCCTGGCAAACAGGTGCTTGGGGCGGCCGCTCCGGAGAGGGGCGGCAGGTCCAGCTATTCGGCGGCAATTCGGCGGACGGTCCCTCGCTCCCGCTCGGAGCGAAGGACCTTCCGCCAAATTGCCGCCGCAGATCATGATTTTTTTTTTATTTTTTTTTGGCTGCTTGGGGCGGCCAAAACCCTGGAGCCAACCCTGCTTTCCAGGGGTGGATTGGATTGCTCCGTGCCGGACGCACCTCACCCTTTGCAGGCTTTCGGTCTTGGCGTTCAGGAGGTAGCGACTTGCCTCTCCGTGTCTCGCTGCCCTTAGACAATGTGCTTCCAAACTCTTTCCTCTGGGGACAAAGGCACTTGCAAGTTATTTTCACGAATTAGCACCACTATGGTAGTGCCTAGAGGCCAAGCGCCACACCCTGTTCTGCTGGGCGTGGCACAGACACCTAGCGAGAGCTGGTCCCTGCCCCGAAGAGCTTACGGTCTAGAGAGACACGGTTGCAAGGGGAAACAGTGGCACAGGAACTAGCTAGGAACAGGCCAGGGCCCTAAGCACAAGATCACCCCTCTCCAATGAAGCTTATGCCGTAGCTGCTTATTGCAGAGTTTCTTGCCCCTTTCTCTGAAGCCGCTGGCCACTGACCAAGACGGATGCTGGGCTGGATGGATCGCTGCTTTGATCCGGGCTGACGGTTCCTATGCATCGGGGCCCCACTGTCCTAGCAGGGGGGACGGGGGGAGAAGGAGCGTTCTTCCCCACTGCACAGCTTGGTTCCCGCTGGAGTTAGGAGCAGCCCCACCCCAAGCCTCTCCCTCTTGTCTCTCCCCCAGGTGTGTTGTTCGCACAGACCCCCGGCCCCTCGTCCTCCTCGCTCCCTTCCTCCGCCTACAGCAAAGGAAACAGCGGCAGCCGGAGCAGCAGCAGCAGCGGTGTGGGGGGCAGCAGCGGCGTCTCCCAGGCTGCCCCCGCTGGTTTGTCCGCCCCTCCAACCTCTACCTCTAATAACTCTTCTTCGCCTTAACCCCCCCTCCCCCCAACGGCAGCGCCTCATCTCACCAAAAGACACACACACAGAATAATAAACCCACACATGGAGCTTCTATCACAGCTGATGCCAAAAACCAAGCTTGCATCTGGCTTTCCCGGGGGGTGGGGGGAGGAAGCCCCGTCTCCCACTCCTCCCGAGAGGACTGGAGAACGTTTTGCAAGGAGAAAAGCTTTAATCCAGGGGGTTTCATTAAAAGCAGCCTGGACCCTGAGCCAGTCGTTACCCGTTAGCTTTGGAGGTGATGCACCGTCCTCCCGGAACGCTTTACCTCACGACACCCCACTTTGCACTGTGCGTTTGTTGGTTTTAATGTTGTTTGAAGTTGTGTTCTTTTGGATACCTCCAGACAGACACACAGTCGCACCGATGCCCGCGGGCTTGTGTTTTTAATGAAACCTCCCCACCTTCCTCTCCTTTTCTTTATTTTAAACCAAAAACAACATTTGCAAAAGCGGGAGGAATTTTAGTCCTTTAAATCTTTTTAATTTTAAGAACTACACTCAAACTATATGGCATTTTACGAGGTGGTTATTTGGATTTTTTTTTTTTTTTGTAAATAGCTTCTATTTTATTCTCTAAAAAAAAAAAATCAAACCTTAACTCACAAAAATGATATATGTTAGCATTCGTTCAGGGAAACAGGACTTGGAAACCTTGTGACCTCTTTTTCTTGTCATCGTCGGATGTTGATCTTTGGTCGAGTTCGATCCGCGCTACTTTCTTTTGAACACTGGTGACGCCCGAGGTTCGGGAGAGAGCCAGGGTGACCCCACCAAATGAGCTCAGGTGTTTGTATGCAGGGTGGAGGGAGGGGGGGGGATTTAAGCAAACTCCGTTTGGAGATCCTTAGGGTTGAAGTTGTGTCGTTGATCTGCAGTTATTAGGAGACGGTTTTGTAGAGCTGCCTCATTGGGAAAAGTCTGCGTTTCTAGGATCCGTTTCCTTCAGGGATCCAGGTAAAGGGATTAGGTGCCACCTCGTCAGCCTCTCCGCTCCGCTCCACAACTAGCTGTCAGACCTTGGTCCTCTAGGGGCTTGTGCCGGCCCTGATCCAGAAAAGCTCTTACGCGCCTGCTGGACTTCAGGCATCGGCTCAGTGACGCCGAAGGGGTTACTCGCTGCTCCAAGTCAAGCAGGTGCATCACAGCGGTGCTTTGGATCAGGGCCAGAGCGCACAGCCGGCGTAAAGCAGAGCTGTCCGCACGGCCAGCCTGCTTCCTTCGGGTCCTGCTTCAGCAAAGCGCGTGGTCGAGGCTCGCGGGCGGTAAGGGGACTTCAGCCAATGCTTTACGGTTTAGGTTTGAGAGCTGTGTGGATGGGGCTGGGGGCAGCAGGGGGAAGGCAGTGCATGTGGATGTGTCGTTGCTTGACACCCGTAGCCTGTAGTAACGATACGCTTGCCCTCGCTGGCTGGAATTCTCCAGGCGTAACCCGAGGGGCAGCAAAAGGTGCGATTCCGGCTGGTAGGCTTCGGAGGCAAAAAACAGGTTTTGCATCGCGAGACTGAACGGTAAAGCTACCCGAATTCTACTTCCCATCCCCAGTCCAGAGCACCCTCCCGCTCCCTGTGCCTCTTTTATTCCCTCTGATCTGGACCTACATGAGAGGGAATTAGGTTCCCAACTCCCATTGACTTGCCCCTAATTCCATCTGGCTTCTTTGGAAATCCCAGGCTTAAACTGAATCTGTGGCACAACTGATGCTGCACCATTGAGGGAGGGGAGAGAGAGGGTCCCACTTGCAGTTACCTGCAACTTGGCGTCATCACAAGGGACCGGCTGGCCTGTTACACTTGGTCTGTTTTGTATTTTTCTCGTGTGTTTGTTTAATTTCTCGGTGGAGGAAATTAACGTCGATGACTCCTCTGCTTCCCCACCCCATCCCCTCCCAGGGAACCCTGTTCCCAGGGGCTTACAGTACAATTCTCTCCCTGTAATTAGGTCCAGGGAGCATAATTTAATGAGCTCTGCGCTGTGTGCCGTGTTCCTGACGTGAGTGCGGGGGCGGGGTTATTCTGGAGGAGAAACTCCATTTTAGAGACAATCGAGGGCTTGCTGCAGAATTCATCTGAGGAGCCTAAAACATCCCCAGCTGGGAAGTCCCCTGCAAGGTGCTGAGTGCCGTTAACTCCCACCGAAGCAGCTGCGTGTTGAATGTGCCCAGCACTTCTCAGGATCGGGCCTTAAGCATGTGTCCTGCCGTAGCCATGCGTTTCCTCTGCCCTGTCCTGTGGCACCCGAGGATCCTTACCTGCATAATAGTCCTGGCCCCTAAAGGACTCTCAGATTCTCAGCTGCTGTCATTTTCGCTTCACGCCCACCCTCTGCGCTGGTGTAAGTGCCCTTGCACTGGGGTGAAAATCTGTGCAAAGGGCAAAGCAATGAACTGGAGACCCAAAGCCTCCCAGCTTGGCCTCTCGTGCAAACAACGGGGGTGGGGCACTCTGGATTTTTTTAAAACAACCTCTTTTCCTGCTGATTTTTGTGCTTTTCCATTTGATAAACCGGCTCCCAACCTCCCCAGCCTGTTTTTCTAGTCACAAGCCGCTCTGACTGCCTCCAGCTCCCTGACCCTGCATTCTGCCAGCAGCTACCCAGCCTGTTAGCTCACTGCTCTGCTGGAAACCAGCACAGAGAATCTCGTACTACAATGTAGAATCCAGATTGTACACATGCCCTCTCCGCCCCCCCTGCTTCTTTCGCCAGATTCTAGATACTTGTGACACCTCATCGTCTGCTCAGGGCTGAAACAGCAAACTGGTTCTTCGTAGGTTTCTTTTCTGTTCTTTTCTTTTTGGACAGGTGAAGAAAATAACCAGAAAAATCAGGTGTACTAGATAAAAGTCAGTGAGGTTCCTGCTTTCCATCTTTCTGCACCATTTTCTGTCTGGGTCGGCCGTAGCGTGCAGGGGGGCGGAACTCTTTCCTGATGTCTCCTACGGTGTCGCTGGCGAAAAGCAGATGTCAGGACTAGATATTTTCAGACGGGCTCAGTGCTCTTTTGCGGCACTGAAATAAGTGGGCAGATTGTCAAAGGAATCCAGCAGGTTGGGTCGTGAGCGTTTTGTGAAAACTGATCCGAGGTGTCCCAATAGAAGCTGAGCGCTCGTGCTGTTCTAGCCCCGGTGGTGGGCATTGAGCATTTGAAAATGTGGCCCCACACCCCAAGATTTTTCCCCCTCAGGCCTTTGGTGCTCCCTGTGCTGCTAGGCGGACGAGGGTGGGAGCGCTGCCATGAAACATATTGTTGCAGTGATATTTTTAGAGTGTGCACTGGGATTGTTTTTTTTTTTTTTAATCTCCACACTGAATGTTAAAGAGACACCATGGGCTCTCCGCATAGCTGTCTGAACAAGTTCCCCTGGCGTTGCTGCCGCTAATCTGTTGCTCCCTGAAGGAGATTAGAGATAGGACAAAATCCCTCTGGGTTATTTTTAGTTTGTTTCCCTCTGTGCATCTGACAGCGCTTTGTGTGTGGTCAGTTTCACTGTTTTCCCCCCTCTGCGGGGCCTAAGCCAAAGCCCACTTCAGTTTCCACTGACTTTGGTCAAGCCCCTAGCGCCTCAGTTTCCCTTCCTCAGAGTGGATCTTAAGGGGATTGGGAAAGCAGGGAAATTGGCAGAGGGTTTGCAGAGCAGGTGCAAAACCCTCCTGCTGCCTCCAGGTCATTGAAATTGACAAGATCTCAAGCTGATTGGGTCCCTCCATAAATGGTCCCTTAAAGCTCCCCTGAGTGGCTTCCTGAAACCAATGGTCACTGAACCCAGGTATTCGTGCCAGCAGACCCACCTCCCATCTAGCTGGGATCTAGCCAGGATCTCCCTCTCATGGAAACAGCAGGATGGTCGTGACCCCTAGGTTTTGTCATATACGGTAATTCTTTCTCTGGGGGTGGGGCAGGGAATGTTGAAGCTGTAACACGTTCTCTAGGCCAGGATGGTTTGTACCAATATCATTATGGCAGTTAGGAGTATGACTTATTACCATTATAGCTATACCAGTACAGCTCCTAGTGTGGCTACAGTAAAGCCAGTATAAAGGTGACTTATACCAGGAGAGTTATTTCCCTTCTCCTACAGCAAGAGCACCTTTCTACCTGTGTAACTGCGTCCCCACTAGTGGGGTTATACTGCTTTAACTATACCTGTCTACCTGGGGAGGGAGGATCCCCGAAGCTGCTTAAACGTGACGCCGAAAGAGGCTGGATTTAATCCTGTTAAGTGTTAAAAGCTCTGTGGTTCAAGCGTTAATCAGCTTTGTCAGGCAGAGGGAGAGGGCACCCTCTGGAGTGGAGTGGAGTTTTGTCCTCTTTCCCGGCCTTACACTTGAGAGTGGGCTCCTCTCTTTTCCCTGGGGAAATGTGACCGCTACGGTGCATGTATCCGCTTTGCAGGGTACATACCTGTGATGCACGGGGTCCTGTTGAGCCCTGGGATAAGTGGTTGTTGATTTCAGTGGGCTTGGCATTTGCTTAGGCCACGGCTGACGTTGGTCTCCAGTGCCTGTCGCGGAAGAAAAGCGGCTGCTCCCGGGTGGCGGGAGAGCATCGTTGTGAGTGTTGTGAGCTGTGTTCCGCTAAGTGGGATGCTGACGTTGCTGAGCCAGCCAGAGGGGAATGCTGGGGGTTCCCTGTTCCCAACTAACCAGGCCTGGATCTGCTCCATTACAGCCCTGCATGCCGAGCCATGGGGCCTCACTGCTCAGCTGGGGACCCGTTTGGCAATCCTCACTGCCTGTTGGTCGCACCCATGCCAGTAACCCCCCAGTACAAAGCAGGGCCTGGCTTGGCTACTCCTTTATTTCCCTGACTGCTGAGATCCTGGGAGGAGGTTGTGCCTTTCTGGGAGGTGCCCAGGCTTCTCAGGTGGCCGAAGGCATCTTGGCCTTCCGGAGAATCTGGCTAGAAATGCGCTCCCTGTTTAGACTTGTCACTCAAGTGCCCCTTTGACCTTAGAGGCCAGGGGACGTGTATCCTCATCAAGCCGCTCCCCTCTGTTCCGTCCAGCCTGGCCGTTGCATCTTTTCTTTTTAACCAGGCAGCTGTTTTGTATTTTAAAAAACTCTCCCCGATCTCTAGGTTAATGATGCTGCGGTAGCTCCTTCTGGAGCACCCGGGATCAAACCCATTGATGACAACTCTCCCATTGACTCGGAGCGAGCCAGATTTATGTGCCTTGGTCCAGCCTGCTGCCAATTGCTTGTTGATGCTCTCGGTGGCAATTAGCATCTCACTCCCTGGCCCCTTCTCCCCGCATGGCTACCAGATTCCTGGCATGACCGTCCCTCCTTAGGCAGCACAGCAACGAGTCAGACCGCCAGTGGCTTCTATACCAAGAGCCAGGTGGGCACGATCGCCAAGGAGCGCCCTTTTTAATGCCCTATGGGACAGCTCCTGCAGAGAATCCAAGCTAGCGTCCATCTCTCTCTGCCGCCGCTCAAGCGGGGAGAATAGGGAAGCGAGGGGATTTGGTGAGCGAGGACCAGCTGTAGAAGCAGGCCGTCGGCGATACAAGCTCCCGTCATGGAGAAAGCAGGGTGTTTTTATAGAGGGAGGGCTCACTCGACTTCCTCAGCCAGCCGCCAGAATCCATTGAAGTCAACGGCACAGCTCCCACTGTCTGCAGGGGGCTTTGGATGGAGCCTGGTGCCACTTGTGATTATAGATCTCTGTACTTTAACAGACTGTTTCGGAGTGCTCTCCTCTTGTCCTGTGCAGACGCACAGAAAGTTACAGCCCTTTGCCCATTGCCGTTTTCCTTCCCTGCCTGCTAGCCCCAAACGCCTTCTGGTTCCTTTTGCTGCGTCCTGGTTTTGGAAGCCGCCCTGGGCTGCTGCCCTCGGAGCTCCGTTTTCATGGAGCCCGGGCAGCTTTGAACGGGGAACTGCCAAGCTAAAGTGAAAAGTGGAGCTCAGCCCAGAGATAGGAGCTGTCTGCTCCCTGCTAGCCGGCACCATAACACGGGGCTTCATCCCTCCTGCGGAAACCTTCCAGCACTTCCTGGGTCTCGCCTCGGTCCACCCCGAGTCACCCAAGCCCTTTGATGTGCTTGGCTGAATCAGGGGCTGGGTGTGTTTGCTGGCGTCCGATGTCACAGAGCGATGCGGCCTCGAGCAAACCAAGAGCCACCCCTGCAGCCTGACAAACGGGACCGATTTCTAGAGTGTTCAGTTCCCCTTCCAGCTGGGCAGTTCGCTCTTTACGCTCCTGCCGTGGAATTGACCCTGCACGCTGGGACCAGCAACCCTGCTAACCCGCAGCCAACGTTCAGTATGCAACTCAGGCGAGATCAAAGATCCCGAAACCCTCTCTCGGTAGTTAGATAAAACTAAGGGTTTTCCCCTCTCCCACCTCCTCAATGCCAAAACCTGTAGCTAGAGAAGACTTATGAGCACAGACCGTACATTTGACTTCGTCGCTGAGGGGATCTGTGGCTGTTCTCAGCCCGTGTTGGGTGCAGGACCAATGAGGTGGCATCTCTGCTCTCCAGACGCCCTAGCCAGTCAGGCCCTTGAGACTTGGCTCTGTGCCTGGCCTGGAAACGTATCCTGTCTCAGAACGAAGGCGTTGCTCGCCTTGTATAAGGAGCCTTAGAAAGCGGGGTGGGTTGGGGGTGGGAGAAATTCTATGTCAAATTCTATATCTCGTGTGTGTTTTGAGTGTGCGTATAAAGCAAAACCAACCAACTTTCGGGGTAAAACGTGTTTCTTATGCAATCTGGGCTCTCGGAGCAAGAGCAGGATTGTAACTCAGGGGAAAAAGACCCGCTGGATCTGATTGTACTGGGTATGGGGGGGGGGGAGAAGGGGCAGGGCAGGATTTGCTTGCTGTGTCATTTATTTTAAGTTCCAGTTATTTGGGGGGAGGAGGGGAAGGAGGTGTGATTTCTTAGCCCTGATTTTTTTATCCAGGAGAAACTTGCCTTAAAGTTGCCCAGCACGGCGGGTGGGTGACCTGGGTTTCTCCCCAGTGCTGGCTCCGTAGGAGAGGCAGCTTTGCTAGCGTCGCTTCCAGCTTGTCTCTGCCCTGCTCTTGCTGCAGGAGGCCGTGCGGCTGCAAGGAAACCTGGACCCGAGCACTACTGAGATACTTGACTTCAGAAAGGGCTGCGTGCATCTTTGTGGGCCTGCTGCCTCGGGGCTGCGTGGGTGTGTGCCCGAGGGGGACCCTCAAGTTCCACACCGGGGACAGCTAGTGTGTGGAAAGGGCTCGTCTCCCACACCGCCTCGCCGGTGGGCACGCTCTGCCTCTGGGCTGCCCCGGCTTCTACCGGCAGCTAACCCAGGAGCCCCTGAGCAGGCCACACATCCGGGGGGAACGGGTACAGGGGCTGGAGGGGCCTACAGCGCAGACAAGCCACAGGGCACCTCTGCGTGCCAAACACTGGACAAGCCAAGAGTCATTCCCTACCCTCATCCCCTTAACTCTGGTTCGTGGCCCCCAAATCCCCACTAGCCCACAGTTCTGCTGAGCCCACCTGCTCACTTCTGAAGGTCTGGCTAGGACGATGCCGTGGAGCGCTTGCCGCTAGGACTCCAACGTGCTGTTTTAGGGCCAGCCTGACGACCTTCAAAGAGAAATCCGGCGGGATGGCCCCCAGAGAACTCTTTGTCACTGGTTTTTGTGCTGGGGTAGGGGGGTGTTTAGATTTTTAGTAGGTTTTGCATTTGTACAGTCCCTGTTTTATTCCTCTCCTCACCCCCCCCACTAATTTTTTGGTTGGGTTTTTTGATTTTTGGGGGGGGGGCAGGGAGAGCATATTACATTCAGCTCTTTATTCCTTTTTGCATATCGATTTAAACAAAATTCAGTTTCTCTGGGGTTTGAAAGGCAAAAGGAATGAACACAGCAGCAGATGCAATTATACAGCATGTATATCTTAACTCAGGTAAAAAAAAAAAAAACACAAAAAAAAAAAGAATAAAAACCACATTCTACCTCTGATAATGGCGGGCCTCAGGCTGCCTGTCCTGGGAATCCCGCGGTGAAATATTTCAGTTTTGCAGACATTCAGGTATTAAAACTTTGTGATTATTAAATAAAATAAAATAAAAACACTGAAAGTTTACATTTTATAATAACATTATTATACAGATTGTATTTAAACTTCAGAATATTTAAGACAATTGTAACCCTGTAAAGTTGATGAAATATTAAAAACAAAAACAAAAATCTGACTTTTAAAAGCAGCCTTTGATTTCTTTATTGTGTTGCCTGGTCTTTATCCACAGGGTCCCTCGGCATTTGGAGAAACCTCTTGTAAAAAGAAGCAGGGTTGCCACTGGGTTATTAGGTGTATTACGGTAGCACCTAGGAGCCCAACCCCTTTGTGCTGGGCCCTGTACATTAGTAGGTATATTACGGATGCCATGTACAATGTGGTAGATCGGGTACAAAGACAGTACAAAGTGCCGGTCCCTGCCTCCAAGAACTTCCAATCTCAGCATAAGGCCGGAGACAACAGGTGGCTACAGACAGTTGAGTACAAGGAAACAGTGCTGGGCAGCGGTGCCTAGCAGGTGGATCCCTTTCCAACAGATACACGAGAACAAAAAGCAAAGTCGTGGGTTTGATTCAGAAATAAGTGGGTATGGCTCTGCAGCAGGGCTGCCTAGCTGATCGTAGGATGGGCCTTTCTGGTCGTAATGTCTATGAACTCTTGCGATGTTTGGGGACGGGGAGGGTCTCTTAAGCCCCCAGCTTCTCTGTGAGAATTTCCACTTCCCATTACAGCCCCGCCGAAGGGCCTCGCCCTGCTGGCTGTGGAGAAGAGCGTGGAAGGGCGGCTCAGAAAGCCTGCCCACCGTGTGATTTTTTTTCTGCTATTCTCATGGTTTTGCAGGCGGGGCTGGCGTGATTTTGGAACGCCTGGGGTTGACAACACGGAAAAGGAGACGGGTGGTCGGCGGACTGCGCTGGAGATCTGCCAGCGACTTCCCTGGGACAACCCCCTACGCTCCCCATTGGCCTGCCCCTTGGGTGCTCACTGGGGCTTTGATCCGGGGAAGCACGAATGCACATATGTGCCTAAGACCTGACAGGACTTGGAACATGTGCTGCAAGTTATATCGGCTTCTCCCCCCTTCCTCTGCTTGGAAAAGGGCCCCCAACTCCTCCAGTGGTCTTTGCACCCACCAACCCACTGCCTTCATGCTCCAATCCCTCCAGCCTCCTCCCCATCCCACCCTCCCTGGCTGACTCCTAAGAAGCTGTGCTGGAGGAGGGGGGCTGACATGGGCGGGATTCTCCTTTGCACTCTGCAGGCCAGTCCACTGCCATGGAAGCAAGAGCTAGTCTTGCCCCTCCTTGACTGTAGAACCATAAAGCTTTCGGTTGCTCTACTGGGACCATCCGTTAATATCCAGCAATTTCCACACACCCCCCCCCCGCCCTTTGCACAGGGGGAGGTTGGGTTGGGCTGAACCAACCTGGGCCGATCTGCTCGGCTCTGTCACTCAAGCCTCTCTCCTTCTCCCTTTATGTGGGCACGGGAACATGATCTGGGCAAGGAGCGTTCAGGGAGGGTGGGATAAGACTCTGCACTTGTTAGCTGGAGATCTCAAAGGGCTTTGCAAACATCCATGGGGGCTTCCGGGATTAGCGCTTCATTTTACACAGGCAGGGAAGGGACTGAGGCCCAGAGAGGTGAGGTGACCTGAGCCCCATAGCAGGTCAGCAGTGGAATTTAACCCGGGAGTCCTGGCTCCCAGTCCCCTCCTCTAGCCCCTGGACTGCAGAGCCAGAGCTGGGAATCGAACCCAGGAGTCCTGGCGCAGCGTTTATTGCGCTAATCGCTGATCGTGCTGCCTCCCTCACAGAGGAAAAGCGACACAGAAGGTTTCCCTAAAAGCTCCCTCCGTGCCTTATCTTCATCCTTCCTTTCCCAGCCCCTGCCCTGGTCTCAATCCAGCTGGGGCTCTGGGGGGTCCCTACGAATCGCTCCAATTTGGTGCCTGTCCTTTTTTCTCTGCAAGGCCTCAGCTGGTGCTGGGGTGGGGGGGATTCCCTTAAGGAGGGGCCTGGTAGAACCGAATAGGGGGGAAGCCTCTATAGAAATTGTCCTGAACCCCTAGAGAATTGAATAGGGAGTAAAATCCTGGCTGCAGTGAGCTGATTCTCGTTCAAAAGGCCGGAGGGGTGAGGGGGTGTGTGGGAGAGGGGCTGGCTCCCAAAGGGGGCTGTAGGGCAGGATGATCCAGCTGGCAGAGAGTCTTGAGCGGGACAACCTGAGGCCGCTCCAGCCCATCTGTGCTCAGGGTAGAATCCTATCGGCGGGCGCGGCAGCTGTCCAGCAGCCGAGGAGGATTCCAGCCCCCCGAGGAGCACGAATGCTGCACTCGGCCCCTTGCTGCCATCCCCAGAGCGATAGGGACAGGGTGGGGCTGAGGGCCGGAGTTCACCCTCCAGTATCCAGCAGCTGGGCAAATCGGGCATCCGCCAACCTCCAGAGGCAACTTGGTTTATTCCTGTGGCAAGAGTTTACCCCACCCCCTGCGGTGCATTAGGCAGTGAGTCAGGGACAGAGCTGGGGATAGAACCCAGGAGTCCTGGTGTCGTCCCACTGCAGGAGGCCCCTGACCCACCCCTGGAAGTTCAGTCCCCTGGTACTTTGCTGCCAGTTCCACCCAGCCTGGGTCAGCGAGTAAAGGAGGTGAAGACAGCATGGGAGAGAAAAGCATTTCATATTCTCCCCTCCCTGTCACTGGCACGTCCTGCTGGGGGGAGCCGTCCATACCTCGAATGGGAGCTCAGCCAGGGCCGGGGGCTCAGGCCACAGGGATTCCCTGGGACAGAGTTTGAATTTTGAACTGGCTGTGATTCCCCCTTTGGAGCAGTGCCAGCTATTTTCTGGACTGTTTTTGAGGCCCTGCCTCCTTCTCAGAGGGGGCACCATGCACTAAGGCACAAGATCGGGAGCCAGGACTCCTGGGTTCTATTTGCAGCTCTGCCACTGCCTTTGCTGTGTCTCCTTGGGCATGTCACTTCACCGCCCACACACTCCGTTTTCCCGGCTCTCAGCTCTGCAGCTCCCATTCGTAGGGAGCCCTCCTCTTCCTGAAGGATCCCTTCGCATGCAATATAGCCGCACAGCACCACTGAAATGCAGCCCCCCACCCCCCGAATGAAACATGCTCCCTGACAGCAAAGGGAAGGGAGACTTGAACCAAAGGCACCAGGACAAACCTTCCACAGAGCCCCGTCGGTTCTGCAATGTCCATGCACGGCAGACAGGGCCGCACGCTTAGCGTCTCAGCTGAAAGCCTCGCACGCTCTAAAGGTCCCGGCGTTGTGCGTGACACTATCAGACCTCAGCAGGTTCCATTTGCCTTAAGGCCCCGGGCAAAATGTCCACCTCCTGCCATTACCATTGTGCTGTGAGCCACCTTGGCTCTTATCCTGCACCCCGCACGTGGCTGCACTTCTGTAGGTGCTGGATCTAGCTACGGCAACAAACCCTCCACTGTGAGACCCATGCTGCCTTCAGAGGACTTGTAAGCTCCCGGTTTGTAAAGTATTTAAAAGAGGAATATTATTACGTTGGGGAGGCCTTTGTCTTAATCAGCAAGAGAAACCTGATACACGCGAGCGTTGAAACCATTAGGGGACGTTCACACTCTTTCCTGTCCCATAATTTCCACAACCGGCCACTCTTCATTCCAGGTAAAGGTCACTTGCATCTTCATATGATTTAGCTCCAGGGTCTGGCTGAGCGAGCGACCTTTGACCTGTGAAACAAGGCAATGGGCAGTAGCCAATAAATCCTGATGCCTGCAGGAAAAAAAGGGGGAGGAAGATTGATTGGCGGGTGGGGGTGGGGAGGAGGTGGATGGAACATTAGCTCTGAGGCAGGCAAACTAGCGTAAGAATTCACCAGATCAGTTCAGGGGTCCCCGGCTCTCCCTTGTAACAGCAGAGAGTTAGTTACACCAGGGATCTGCAGGAATCCACCTCCGTGCAGTCCCGGCCCAGCCTTCTCCTGACATGCACCCACCCCTTTTATCCAGTCCTGGAAGTTAAGTTTATCAACCCTGACTTGCTACAGCCTTTACTAGTCCTGGAAAAGCTTGGCCCAGGGACACCCACCCAGCAAGTCGGATTGTGCAGGTGCAGAGCACCCCCTGCAGCATCGACCTGAAGGACACCCCTAGTGCTGGGCTGGGCTCCCAGCAGCACTGGAGGGGAGAGCAGAGCCCCCCACCCCCTGCTGCTCCGCACCCCAGTGGGGCATTGAAATCAGACTAACGTCCAAAGAGCGCCCCCTGCTGGGGGACCCATCACCGCCTCTGGGTCTCCCATCCACAGCTGGGACCGACTGCATCCTGCTTAGCTTCTAGACGCACGTGGGCGGGCGGACGCAGCCCCTTGCGAAGGGAGGCGCCTGAGCCGCCCTTCCTTTTGGTCGCCCGGCGCCTCGTTGTCAAGCGGCGGCCGCTCTTAGGCCGGCGGCGCTCTCGTTGGTCTGGGCGGACCGGAGAAGATGGCGGCGCCCATGGAGGTGGCGCTGGTGACGGACGCCGCCGGGCCGCTGAGCAATTGCTCGGTGTGGGAGCTGCACTCGGGCTCCGCGCTCCCCGGCTACCGGGGCGGCAACAGCGGGGCGCGGGGCCTGGCGCTGCTGGGCGGGGAGCACCTGCTGGGGGCGCAGCTGGGCAAGGGCTACATCAACGTGTGGGAGCTGCAGAGAAAGGTGCCGAGACCCCCCCGGGCCCCGCC